>NW_005871077.1:1885898-1886853 GCF_000147115.1 Myotis lucifugus | reverse complement strand
GCCCCCAACTCCCCAATCTGCCCTGCTCTGAGCCTGACCAGGAGCTGCACCTAGGGATGGGCCTGCCCTCTGCCACCCAGGAGCAGGCCTAAGCCAGCAGGTCGATATCTCCCTAGGGGTCCCAGACTGCGAGAGGGCACAGGCCGGGCTGGGAGACCCCCCCTCCCCCGCCGAGTGCACAAATTTTTGTGCACCGGGCCTCTAGTATATATATAAAAGCCCAGCAACCATTACGGTGAAATGACCAGAACAACCAGTTGCTATGACACGCACTGACCACCAGGAGGCAGACACTCAACACAGGAGCTGCCCCCAGGTGGTCAGTACACTCTCACAGTGGGAGCGCCACTCAGCCAGAAGTCAGACTCATGGCTGGTGAGTGCAGTGGTGGTGGCGGGAGCCTCTCCCACCTCTGTGGCAGCACTAATGAGTGGCAAGCCAAGTGGTAAGGAGCAAGCAAGCAGGCGGTAAGGAGCGAGCAGGTGGGGAGCGGGCCTAAGCCAGCAGGCAGACATCCCCTGAGGGGTCCTAGACTGCAAGAGGGCACAGGCTGGGCTGAGGGACCCCTCCCCCTCCAGTGCACAAATGTTGTGCTCCGGGCCTCTAGTAAATATCTAATCTAATAATAGAGGTATATGCAAATTTGTCCATTACAGCATCACGTCATGACCAGATCAGCAGGCTGCCTCCCCGTCCTCTGCTCAGGCAGCTGCAAGGCCTGGGGTAGGATAAGATACAATAGGTGCAGGAGTGGAAAAGGGAAGGAAACTGCACACGGAAGGGGATGGTGACTGCAGGGGGGTGGAGCAGGTGCACCCGGCAAGGGGCTGGGCATAGGTGGTGGGGAGCCCCGCCCAGATGCGGGAGGAGGGCGGTGGTGGCGTTGGTGGGGAGGCGCCTATGGGTCCAGGACAGAGTGGAGGAAGGTCCAAAGCCTTCTGGGTGGAGGCGCTCC
>NW_005871077.1:1778708-1884644 GCF_000147115.1 Myotis lucifugus | reverse complement strand
CTCCCCCCCCATGCACGAATTTCGTGCACCGGGCCTCAAGTATATTTATACATTTCACACACAACGGTGATGATTGAAACCTTTAAAAGTGTCTATAACAGATGGTAGTTTTAGAACAAAACAGACCCATTAGCTGTCAAATCCAGTTTTCCATAGGATAAAAATTAGAGTCATTCTCAGGTAGTGCTAACTTATTCTAATACCTTAGGATATGAATTCTTTTATAAAAATTTTTTCCTTGGGAACACTGTGACAACTCACAATTAAGGAATGTCACTACAAATATATAAATAAATAAATAAATAAATAAATAAATAAATAAATAAAGGCTTCTCTAATCAAATAATATGAAACCTAATTCAAAATATATTTTTTTCCTGTTTTTAAAATATATTTTTATTAATTTCAGAGAGGAAGGAAGAGGGAGAGAGAGAGAGAAACATCAATGATGAGAGAGAATCATTGATTGGCTGCTTCCTGCATGCCCCACACAGGGGATGGAGCCCACCCAGACCAGGAATTGAATCATGACCTCCTTGTTCATAGGTCGATGCTCAACCACTGAGCCACTGTGGCCAGGCTTAAAATGTATTTTAAAAGACAGTGCAAATTTTCAGGGTTTTCAGATATGCATACTTTTCCTCTCTCCATTTGTAGAAATGTTTTATCTCTTCTATTAACTACAAGAAGGAGGAAAAAATATCCTATTTTATAAAAAGTAGATTTCTCTTCTATTAACTACAAGAAGGAGGAAAAAATATCCTATTTTATAAAAAGTAGATTTTTCTAGAATGGGAGAAACCCTTAGCAGACACTGGAAATCAGATCTCTTGGGTGTTCTTGTTACCACCTCCATTGAATGCCAAGCAGTCATTTCTAAAACACTATTTCAGTAAATAGTCACTCATACTGGTTCTTCTGTATATGTATATTCATGTGAATCTTAGTGATTTGATTTAAAAAATATTTTACTCCACCACAGGTTTCAACATAAATGTACTTACGCATGTCTTGCTCACTCAATAGAAAGAGCAGAGTTCTTTGTACTCCCAGAATACAGTGTTTACAGAAAGCTAGCAGAACTTTAGTAGTTAAAGCTTAAATGCTTATTTGCTAAGCCATCCAATCTGTGTTTAAATCACTCAATCCATAATTTTACATAGGAATAAAAATGAAACTTCTGCTATCAGCCCTAACACAGTCAGTCATGAATCAGAACTGAAATGTAGGCATTTAAGTCATAAGAAAGAAAACATGCAAATGAGCAAAAGAGTTTTAAAGAACCTGAAAATGTCTCTGTTTGGTTATGTAGGAGAGTAAATTAAATTAATATAAAATATAGCAATTATTTGCACCCTGAAAATCATCACAGTCACCCAATCCATGGTCATTCTGTTTTCTACTTTCATATAGTTGTCAAATTGGTTTGCCCTTCTATCCTCCCTGAACAAAATAAAGCAAGAGTCCTGATATTAGACCTAGCTGTATGTTAGAATTCTTATTCTAGAATACTAGTAGAGATGCTACTACTCACTGGTGTCTTTTTTTCCAGTTATATAACCTTTTTTGTCTAAATCTTTTGGTTTCTATGAACTCAAATTCAGTTTTAACATTTTCACTATTTCAGAGGAGTAATTTGATTATCTTTTTCATATAACTAAATACTTGATGTTGAAGAGTCAGACCCTCAAATTGTGAAATCAGTCACACAAAAAAAGGCTTAAAAAAATTATCTGCTATAGCCCGGCCACTGTAGCTCAGTGGTTGAGCATCAACCTATGAACCAGAAGGTCGCTGTTCAATTCCTGGTCAGGACACATGCTCAGGTTGTGGGATCCTACTCCACGTGTACCATCTGCTCTGTTTGCCACAATTTTTATGTGACTTTGTATTGGTCTTTACATTTCAATAGTATTTCCATCTTTGTCCATGAGTCTCTGCAATAATATTTTTCTAGCTTAAGAATTTTGTAATGAATAAAAGTCATGGTTCTTGCTTTCAATAAATTTACTATCAAGTTAAAGAGAAGATGTGCTGGATTATAATACAAGACACAGGTTTTGCAGAACTGAGAAGACAGAGTCCTGTGCAATCACAAAAGGCTATTTGAAGGGAATGAAATGGCCTTGCAAAATGGGGAGAAGAAAGGGTTTCCAAGTGAGGGACAATGTGAGTTATATGCCACAGACGTGAGAACTAGTTTTAGGAACCAAAGATCCCTGTTAGAAACTGTATGTGTGCATGGGGAGTGATGGCCTGACCTTGAAGGTGCTCTCTAGTCACTTGGAAATTAGAACAAGAGCTCTGATCTCTAGCATCACCAATGACTTGGGTACCTGTTCTATTTAAAAGTACCCATGGATGTTGGACAATTGGATGTTGTCTAATCTGTGGGACTCTAACTGCATACCCTGCTCATCTGCACAGCAGAATTCTGTGGCATCAGAGAGAATTTTGTTTAGCCAAATTCTAACACTAATATAATCCTCCCTCTAGAACAGTGGTTCTCAACCTTCCTAATGCTGAGACCCTTTAATACAGTTCCTCATGTTGTGGTGACCCCCAATTACATTGTTACAAATTGAACATAATTAAAGCATAGTGATTAATCACAAAAACAATATGTAATTATATATGTGTTTTCTGATGGTCTTAGGCGATCCCTGTGAAAGGGTCGTTCGACCCCAAAAGGGGTCGAGACCCACAGTTTGAGAATCGCTGCTCTACAAATTCCATTTATTTGAAAGAACTCTTTTGAAATGTTAAAAATTTGAAATTAAATGGCAAATTGGATGAGATTTTATAGACAAAAGTCATAAAACTGTATCTGTACTGACTCTTTTTAAAAATGAAAAAAATAGAATTTTCAACATTAAACTGTTACAAAAAAACTTTCATTAAATTATACATTCCAATTAAATTGTTTTTAAGAAATAATTTTTTCCTCGAGGAAAAAAGAATATGTACCAAGTGCACTAAAGTCTGACTGCCCTGAAAAACAATGAGAAACAAAGTATATATCTTATTTGTCTCTTTTTGGACACTGAACTTTTCCCCTCATCAAAGGGCTGCTTTGTCCTTTGGCAGACAAATTGGTGTAAACTGTGTGTCAGTTGTGTAGGACATTAACTCAAATGTTGCATACTACTGACAGGGCAGAAAATGGAGTCTGCTACTGAGTTTGAAATGAGCTGCATTTGACAATTTGATTAAGAGCTCACTTCTTTTTGTTTGCCTGTGAGATGGTGTGAGTAGGCCCAAGGTAGAAAATTCTGTCTGTGTTTGGAATTTACCAGTTATCTTAGCTTCGGACTTTCAATAGTGAATTCTGCATGCTGAGAACCATGTTCCAAATCCAAATCATTAAATAGCTGCTTAGCCTGGGTAGAAATCCAACCCCACTATTGAAAAGAGTTGTTGAATGCTTTGCTCCGACTGACAAAAGACAACCTCAGTTTTATAACCATTGTATTTCCTGTGGCTCCTACACTGGAGGGATGTCCACAGGAGGGATGTCCATCTAGCTTTTTCCAACCACTAGAGCTTAACTCTTTCCAATCTGAGGCATATGATTTGAAAACGTTCGTATACTTCTTATAACCAAAGAAATTAAATGGACCCAAGAAGTCAGAAATACTTTTTGAAAGGTATACTGATATATTTCTTTTTTAAAAATATAGAGCAAATTTCTTAGTTTTAGAAGATTTTTATTTCTTTTTAAAAATATTTTTTACTAATTTCAGAAAGAAAGGGAGAGGGGGAGAGAGAGAGATAGAAACATCAGTGATAAGAGAGAATCATTGATTGACTGTCCCCTGCACACCCCACACTGGGGATTGAGTCTGCAACCCAGGCATGTGTCCTGACTGGGAATTGAACCATGACCTCCTGGTTTATAGGTTGATGCTCAACCACTGAGCCACACCAACCCAGACAGATTTTTATTTCTTGCTAAAGAATTCCTGCTGCTACCTGTCAGAGAAACAGCAGGATAAGTATAGTGAAATGAACCTCAGATTTGGGGTCTAGAGCAGGGGTGGGCAACCTTTTTGTGAGTGCGTGCCAAAACCAGCAAAATCTCTGACTCAAAATTCTTCTGCGTGCCAACCCTAATTTTTTGAAAACATGTTACGCCTACTTGATATCTCTTAAGGTGTACATATGTGAAGAACCTTGAAGAAATAATAAAATTCATTCCAGCGACAAAAACACAGTATATGATGATGAAAAATACATTTATTTTTTAATGTATACATGTACACTGATAGTCCGACAGAAAACTTTATGACTCCGTTGGATATTATCAGTGGGACTTTTGCTGCTGCATCACTGATGACAGAGATTTTACATCAGGTTTATATTTCGTGACCTTCAGAGATATGCACGAGCTACTACTTTCATCTGTCAGGCTACTCTATTATGAGACTTAACAAAATTCATCACTGAGAACAAAGATTCACAAGCATATGTGGATGAAAACATGGAGAGTAATGCTGTTGCAAAGTTTTTTAAACAGAAAAAAATTTCTGGAATGGCATTCCAAGTCCTCAATAGTTCGTTTTCGACACTTCTCTCTGGTACTCCTGTCTCTAATCGCTTTTTTTCAATGTTTTCCAAGTCAACTCTAAGGTCAATAAATTTCTGCTTCCAAATTGAGCTACTCTGAAATTCAATCAACTGCATTTCAAAGTCAGCCATGTCTATCCATGAAAACATTTGTAAGTTTAGTTCCTCCAGTTTCATGCTGTCTGGAAACCTCATGAATTTTGCTGTCTCTTCCAGTTCTCTGAATTTCGCAAATCTTGAGAAGAACTGCTCAATAGTTGACTCGATGATGTTTAAAAACAGCTTTTGAAGGCTTTGACAGTCTTTTCTGTCATCTTTTGGGAGGTCTTTGATATGCCTCTTGAGGTTTGGGAAATATCTAAATCTCTCACCATCCACATCCCTCTTAAAGACTTCCAGTTTCTTTTCAAAAGCCTTTATGTAACCAAACATAACATCAAATGTCTTGCCAGTTCCTTGTAATTTAACATTTAAGTCATTCAAATGTTCACAAAAATTGTAAATGGAATATTATAAGAGGGTTTCGAGTGCCAGCAAAAGTTACTGGTGTGCCATGTTTGGCACGCGTGCCAGGGGTTGCCCACCCCTGGTCTAGAGACTTGTGGGGGAATCTTGACTCTTCTGAATTAAGAACATTTGTATGCTGAAGGAAGCCTTATTCCTCATTGGTGGGTGGTGATATAGAGTCACCCCCCAGGCTCTCACTCCTTCACACCCTCTACCTGGGGCAGGAGGCAAACTTGTATCTCTTTGTTGAGTTTGGAAGGAGCTGAACACACTCAGATCATCACCTTCTCCCTCCCTCCCTTTCAATCTATCAGTGAGCACACTCAGTCAGTTCTCAGGGGGCGTAGGGGTGGGTGTAGGCTGTGTTTGTTCAGCAGTGACACTGTCCATGACTGAGAAAGCATATCTAATTTAGGGGCATGGTGTTAAGCCCACTTGGGTATTGAACCAAACAGATTGAAACCACATTCTCCAATAGCATTTTATCTGTAACACAATGACCTTACTCAACTGGTTATGAATGTGGGAAATGAAAAAGTGGTGTGTGTGTGTGTGTGTGTGTGTGTGTGTTATTTATTCATCGTTATGCAAAAACACCTGGTGTGGTACCCAGAACCTCACTGGACTTTAGTAAATTTTTGTTTACTGGTAAAATTAATGAAGGTGGAGAGAGTGGATCTGATGGAAAAAAGCAAAGTAGGCTGAGTGTGAAAATTATAAATAGAAAGCAGTTTGAAGCAGTTGATCCAGCTTCAAATTCCCAAAGATGTTTCATTAGCATTAGAATAGAAAACAGCAGTATTTCTCCCCAGGGGAAATTCAGGATAAAATGGTCAGCCTTGGGAGTTCCAGAACATGCCACTTTCCTCAGTCTGCTGATCTCCACTGAATCAGGAGGGATCCTCATTGCAGGCCTCCTGGTCCATTTGTTTGCTTAGAGCAGTGGTTCTCAACCTTCCTGATGCCGAGACCCTTTAATACAGTTCCTCATGTTATGGTGACCCCCAATTTCATTGTTACAAATTGAACATAATTAAAGCATAGTGATTAACCACAAAAACAATATGTAATTATATATGTGTTTTCTGATGGTATTAGGTGACCCCTGTGAAAGGGTCGTTCAACCCCAAAAGAGGTCGCGACCCACAGGTTGAGAATCTCTGGCTTAGAGCAAGTTGAGGATCTGCCAGCTCCTTGTTCAGGTTTTAAATTAAAGAGTTTGGGAGATAGCAAGATAAAGACCCTGATTCAATTTTAGTTTCTTTCTCTTTTAAAAATAATAAGATTCAGAAACACATCATTCAAAAGCAGGAATTGGATGAAGTCCATTTTGTTTCCAGGCCCTGCTATGGGAAGAGAAGAAGTCATACATAGCACAATTGATGTCTACCCCAAGGAGGTAGGCAATGTACAGAAACAATGCTCATTAACCAAAATGGAAAAGGTGTTTTTTTGTTTTTTTTCCCTCTTCAGGGGAAATTTTAGAAGCCATTGGTGACAGAAGGACCTATGGTCTCTAACCCCCGCCCCCCCGCCCCCCCATGATGAGGTATCATAGATTGACCACTGGGCTAAGATTCAAGAGACTACATTCCATGTCATTGTAAGTCACTTTCCCACCTGTGAAATGAAGGGCTGGTGCTTTCTTCCATGGTGGAGAAGGTGGGCCTCTGGCTCCCACTGCCTCTATCTGGCCAGAGGAGCTGAATGAGATGGCTGCCTGGAGGGTCAGGGCTTGCAACATCTTGAACAGCCTCTTCTCTCCCTGCTTCGTCTGGCTGCCCTATTTGGCACCACTTACGGAATCACTCCTGTGCTTCCATCTGTCGAATCTCAGTGGAACATCAGGGACGAGGGTGTGAAATATGGATGCTGCTTCCATATTTTTTTTTAGTTGCTGCTAATGGCTATCTAGGGAAGCCCTTTTTGGAAGTGTCTTCTTAAATGTTAAAATACCCAGAGTTCACTGGATAATTGTTTCATAGGAGATAGGATGGCCAACCCATCTTTGTGGCCAGTGGTGCTATCTCATTTATCCAAAGGGGTGAGAAGTCACTGTAGATGAGTTAATCACTTGGAATAGAGAAGCAGATGCCATTTGTCTAGCAAACAGCAAGGCTTTCTGTATTTTGAGGCTTTTAAAGCACACACACACACACACACACACACACAGCTCTATTGTATAAAAATTATTCACAGTACATGAAAACACAATTGTTTCAAATTAAATTCAAAATGGTTTGTTTGTTTTGTTCCCAGTTATGTTTATGAAATGGTCAAAAGAATGTCTGAGTCCCAGTGGTTAACATCAGTGGTTAACATCTGTGATCTATACCTGGTTACCTTTCACCAACAGCAAGAGACTATGTTGGCTTTGTGCTTCTCAACCTAATGGGTGCTTATTTAATTTAGGAGTTATCACCAAAAAAAGCTGTTGAGCCCAGCAATGTGACAAATGGTGCTCTCTATATTTCTTTGTTTCCAAAGCTAATGACACTAAAAATACCCTGAGAGTACACTAAGGTCCAACACTCACTCATCGGGGACATTATCTGCTTACTTGCTGATTGCTTGAGAAACTTTGTAGAAGAAACATTTGCACAAGTGATAGGCAGCCAGACAAGAAAAATGTGGCCATTCTGGGACTTATTCTTGTTTACTCCTAACCCCCTCCTATCTAGGCAAAGGTCCTCTCAGACCACGAGAAGCAGGACCCTAGATAGAGATTGTGCATCCGGGCATCCGGGACACTGCTGTCCTCATGGCAGAAGGATGGGCTGCCATTAGCTCACTGTCTGTCTGTTAGCTTCTGCTCTAACTCACATGCCATTGATAAGTGAGATCAGGGTGTGAGAGAAGAACTGAAACCAGCCCCCATGACAGGATTGGAAATGGCAGCCTGAGGCAGATGCAGCCTTAGGTAACCAGGCACAGAATTGCTCACATCGCCAGCAGGGTCCACGCTCCCTAATCTCCTTGTGGGCCACCGACTTATTCAGGCCACAGGTGCAGAGGCCTGTCTCCACCTTCATGGCTATATGAGACTGTGAAAACTCTGGAGAAGGAACAGCATGGTGACTTAAAGACAACTAACCGGTACATCTGTGAGAAGCTCTACAATATAATTTCTGACAGTTATTTGGCATAATGAAAAGATCACTAAGCCGAGCTAAGAAAAAACTTTTCAGAAATAGATATGATTCTGGATGAGATTCTAATAGCATGATGGAATTTCTCTCTAAATTTATCTTTGAAGGAAGTTTCTGACAGAAGCAGGGCTGAGACCGTTAAAGAAGTCAGTTTGAACATATGGTGACTGACGTCAGATTTTCTCAGATGGGTGCAGGAGTCAAGAAGGTGGAAAGATGTGAAAAGATGATTTTATCAACTATTTGAATTTCCTCATGATGTCAATAGCTGTATTTTAAACTCTATTCATGTTCTTTAACGTCAATCTAATTTAGGTCTAAAATAAAAAGTACATTTTCTATAACACACGGGGATCCTCTGACATGAGAAAGTAGAGTGGAGAACAGAAAGGAAGGCTTTGGGGGATTCTTCAGGGGGATCCAAGTAGGGCCATAGCAGCAGAGAGGGCCAAAGCCATGTGTTTGCATGGTAGCGCCGAGCCGCAGATCCTGGCATGTGGTGGCAGACAAAACAGCATCACTCCGCCATCCATCCCCAGGCCCAGCAAATAGGAGCTAGTAGGCCAGGTTGTTCTTAGCTTGCCAGACCTGGGGAAGAAACCTGAGAGCTCTCCACAGAGACACCTGCCCGGTGGACAACATGCTGGGCAAGAGCTTCACCTCTGAGCACAAAGCTCAGCGCTGTGCATCGAACTATCCCCTCAGTGAGTGGCTTCAAGGCTTTAAGAAAGATGTATTTTCTTTCCCCAGCACAGGGTTAGTAGCAGCATTCACACCAGCATGTTGGGTGCTGAGCATTTACAGTTTGAATGTTCCTGGTTCTGACTATTTGTGAATAAGCCCCAAAGTCTGTGACATGTAATAATTTGTTCTTCTGCTGATGCAAAGACTCAAATGGTGAGAGCAATGTTGGGAATGACAGTGAGCCACTTAGCTAGTGAATGATCTTGGTTTACTGCTTAGCATCTGCATTTCAACTCAGGTATTGCCATTTTTTTGCTCAGCAACTCTTGGGAGGCGCTATCTATCTATCTATCTATCTATCTATCTATCTATCTATGGCTAATATGCAAAGTGTCCCCTCAGGAGTTCAACTGGGAGACCGGGAGTTCAATCGCTTGTATGATGTGTGTTGACCACCAGGGGGTGGCGCGGAATGAAGGAAGGCCCCAGCCAATAGCCGGAAGGTTCCGATTGGCCCTGATCACTGGCGAGACCTAGGGACCCAACCCATACATGAATTTCGTGCACCAGGCCTTTAGTCTATATATATATAGAAGCCTAAGTGATCATTATGACTGGATGATCAGATGACCAGCCGACCAGCCAGTAGCTATGATGCATGCTGATCACCAGGGGGCAGATGCTCAACACAGGAGCTTCCCCCTGGTGGACAGTGCACTCCCACAGACAACCTCCCGTGGCAAGCCAACCTCCTGTGTTTCCTCCCCCCCACCGGCCGGGTGGTCAGTGTGCTCCCACAACTAACCTCCTGTGGCTGACCAACCTCCCGCAGTCGCTCCCTAAATCTGGCCCCAATTGGGACTGGGCGATTGCCCTGGAGGGACCCCACCCATGGACGATTTCGTGCACTGGGCCTCTAGTTAAAAAATAAAATGTTTTGTTGTGAAAAAAGTCCATAGATCCAAGATGGCTGCTGACGGGACAGCAGGCTGCAAGATAGTGTGTGAGTGAGAGAATGAAAGAAGAGTGTGTGGACGTGTGGGGAGTGTCTATTTGTGAGTGAGGAACAGCTATATTCCAAGGGACTGTTGGGGACTGCCAGACCGGGCTCCCCTGACCGGGCAGCCTCTACTGCTGCTGAAATCTCTCCCGGAGCGGCCGGCTCTGCTGCAGAGACCGCGCCATCTTGAAGGGGAGAGTGGCTGTTATTGGAAGCCCAGCCTTACCTTCAACCGGGAAGACCTCGGCTACCTCCCAGGACCCTACAACCACAACACCCAGGGACCAGCTGCCTCAACTGCAAACCCACAAACACTGGGTCTCCAGCCACCCCGACCTCGGATGCTTAAATAGTCTGTCCAGGTGGAGACAAAACGGCGTGAATATGCTGATGTGGACGAGCCCTGCACCTTCTCACAGAGCAGACAGAAGGAACAGCTAATTTGAGCAACACCCAACTGGAATTGGAGAATTAAACACAGCTGGTGAGCCAATTCTCGGATGGAAAGGTCAGATATTGCCTAGCAGCGGTTCTCAACCTGTGGGTCGTGAACAATGAAAATACATCCTGCATATCAGATATTTACATTACGATTCATAACAGTAGCAAAATTACAGTTATGAAGTAGCAACGAAAATAATTTTATGGTTGGGGGTCACCACAACATGAGGAACTGTATTAAAGGGTCGCGGCATTAGGAAGGTTGAGAACCACTGGAAAGGTGAGGTTTGGGATCCAGGCTGGAGGGAGAAATGCGTGCAGCGGGTTCTAGAGTTTTAGAGGAAGACTGTGCCCCACAAAATCTGCGCTGTTGGGGTCAGTGTAGCCTGCGAATGTGGAAGGGGTCCACAGAGCTGCTGGCAGAAGGGAACTCTAGAAATCAACCCGCAGCTGGGCTGGGCACTGACAGGTAGCCTGAAGTTCTACCAGTATACCGGCTGCGCAAAGCCAGGGGGAAAAGACGCGAGTCTGCGCACCTCCTCTGGCTTTTTTTTTTTCTTTTTAAATCCTTGCTTTTGATTACTAAGCCCAGTACATAGGATTTTACAATTAAAAATACTCACAGATACTGAAGGGGAAAGTGGTTTTTGTGGAACCTGGGAATCAGAGTGGGGAGAGAAGAACAGAAAACCAGCTCTGGGGCAGTCAGTCCCCCCAACCCAGTATTAAGTGCGGGAGGGAAAACAAAATCTAAACACTGGGTAGAGAGGACTTTTAGCCCTGGATGTCAATACAGAAACACTGCCACCCAGGGGTTGAATCACAAATTGACTCTTGTGTAAATACAACTAAAGGCAGGTTGAGAAACAAAGAAATTCCACATGCTTGAAAACAGGGTTGTGGCTTATGATACAGAGGAGCGGTGGATCGCAGGGAACTTCAATACTATCCTGACTACCTGACAGGAAATAGATGTGCCAAACAGGACAGTAGAGGAAGTGAATGACATTCACTACTGCACATTTTTATTTTTTATCTTTTACTTAAGAAACTAATTTTTCCCCTTTTTTTCTCACTTGATTTTACCTTTTTTATTGTTATATTTTTATTTTTAATTATTATTACTACTACTATTATTTTATCTTCTTTTTTAAAGTTTTAATTTATTTTTTCTTTATTTTATTTTGGGATTAGTGTCCTACATTCTACTTTCATTTTTCCTTTAGCATTATTTTACTCTATTTCAATTTTACCTGAATGCCAACACTCTCTTCCTCACTTTTCCAACTTTGTTGTTCTGTTTCTCTTACCCTGGTTTTGCTTTAGTTTTTCCCTATCCTTTCTTTTTACCCCCTGTTAAAAATTGATCCTCCCTATATATCTAATTTCTGCTCCCCTGATCCAAGTCCATACTCATTTCTCTCTTTTCTTTCTTCACTATCCAATTTCTTTTCTCTCTATTCCCTTTTTTTTTGTTTTTGTTTTATTTTTTTGTTTTATTTTGTTTTGTTTTGCCCTTTTCTTTCTCTCTGTCCTGTTGTTGTTGTTTGTTTGTTGATGAGTTTGGTTTTTGTTTGTTTGTCTCTCTCTCTCTTTTTTTTTGCTTCTGTTTTTCCTCTCCTTGCATGTTATCTTCTTCTACTAATAGCTTAACTAATTCCAATTACCAACTCAGGCCTATCTACTCTCTATTCTCCTGTTCCAATAGTTTTTTGTTTGTTTTTTTTTACTTTCATCTTATAAACTCATTCTCTTTCTACCTCCTCTATAACTAATTGTGGCTATTTCTCCGTTCATTCCATTCCTTGACCTTACCTTCTGGAAATAAGCTCTGCCCCCTCAGATTCATCTGGGTGTTTGTTGTTTGGGTGTTTGTGGTTTGCATTTTTGGGAGTGGTTGTTGTTTTATTGGAGTCTTCTCCCCATATACATATATTTTCCCCCTTCTCTTTTATTCGCTTTCATTTCTCTATTACATTTTTTCCATCTCTCAATATCAATTTTGCACTCTTTTTTTATTTTATCCCCTAATTCTCTTTTCTGTGGTGGTCATCTTTATTTGGGGTTATTAGTATTATGAATACATCTGTGTTCAGTGCCTTGTGTGTTGTGCCTTGTTGTGTTGTATTTTGTGTCTTTAAGTCAATGCAGGAGAGAGAGAGCTACATAACCAAACACCCTGAGAGAAGTGATCATGGAGAGAAAAAGAAACAGCCCATATATGAAAGAAGAGGAGGCATCACCAGTAAAGGAAGTAAATGAAATGGAGGCAAGAAATATGTCACAGAAAGAATTCAGAGCAATGGTCATAAGGACTCTTGAAAAGGTTGAAAGACAAATTCAACAATATGTGTAAGAACCAAAAGGAAATAAAGAACCAAGAAGAAATGAAAAATGACATCGCTGCTATAAAGAACTCAATAGAAAGCATCAACAGTAGATTAGAAGAAGCAGAGGACTGCATCAGTGTGCTAGAAGACAAGGTAGGAAAAAATACCCAAGCAGAGCACCATCTAGAAAAAAACTTAAAAAACAGGAGGAGCCTAAGGGAACTTTGGAACAACATGAAATGAAACAACATCCACCTAATAGTTGTGCCAGAAGGAGAGGAAACTGGGGAAGGAATAGAAAACATGTTTGAAGAAATAATGACAGAAAACTTTCCTGATATAGAGAAGAAAAGACTCACACAAGTCCAAGAAGCTCACAGAGTCCCAAACAAAATGAACCCCAAAAGACTGACACCAAGACACATTATAATTAAATTGGCAAACACCAATGACAAAGTAAGAATTTAAAGGTGGCCAGAGACAGAAAGTTACCCAAAAAGGATCCCCCATCAGACTAACAACTGATTTCTCAACAGAAACACATCAGGCCAGAAGGGAATAGAATAAAATATACAAAGCCATGCAAAGGAAGGGTCTGAATCCAAGAATACTGTACCCAGCAAGGCTATCAAACAAATTGAGGGTGAAATCAGGAGCTTCACAGAGAAAAAAGGACTAAGGGAGTTTATTACCACCAAACCAGCAATGCAAGAAATGCTAAAGGGTCTGCTGTAAAAAGAAGAAATAGGAAGGGAAGAAAGAACACAGGCATAAAGAATAAAAATTGTGACAAACAAGTACCTATCAATAATAACTTAAAATGTAAATGGATTAAATGCCCCAATAAAAAGACAGAGTAGCTGAGTAGATAAGAAAACATGACCCATATATCTGCTGTCTACAGGAAACCAACCTCAGAAAAAAGTACTCACACAGACTGATGTTGAAGGGATGGAAAAATGTTTTTCAGGTGAATGGAAATGAAAAAAAAAAGCTGGGGTAGCAATACTTATATCTAACAAATTAGACCTCAAAGTGAAGGCCATAACAAGAGATAAGGAAGGTCACTTTATAATACTAAAGGGGGCAATTCAACAAGAAGATATAACTCTGGTAAACATATATGCACCAAATACAGGAGCGCCCAAATACATTAAAAAAAAAAAATTCTGGAGGATATTAAGGGAGAGATTGACAGAAATGCAGTCATTGTAGGGGATGTTAATACCCTACTAGCACCACTGGACAAATCCTCTAAACAAAAAAATCAGCAAAGAAACAGCAATTCTAAATGACGCACTAGATCAGTTGAAATTAATTGACATCTTCAGAACATTTCACCCCAAAGCCACAGAATATACCTTCTTCTCAAGTGCACATGGGTCATTTTCAAAGATAGACCACATATTGGGACACAGGTAAAATCTCTGCAAATTCAAGAAGATAGAAATCATATCAAGCATCTTCTCAGATAACAAAGGCATAAAACTAGAAATCAACTACAATAAAAACAATTTAAAAAAATCAAACACCTGGAGGCTAAATAGCATGCTATTAAACAATGACTGGGTTACCAAAGAGATCAAAGAAGAAATAAAAATCATCATGGCAACAAATGACAATGAAAACACAACAATTGAGAATCTATGGGACATAGTGAAAGCAGTCTTGAGAGGAAAGTTCATAGCTGTACAGGCCTACCTCAAAAAACAATAAACAATGGTAATAAATTATCTAACCCTACAACTCAAAGAGTTAGACACAGAGCAACAAGAGAAGCCCAAGTAAGCAGAAGGAAGGACATAATAAAGGTCAAAGCGGAGATAAACGACATAGAGACCAAAAAAACAATAAAAAAGATCAACAAAACCAAGAGCTGGTTCTTTGAAAGAATAAAAAATATTGATGAACCTAGCCAGGCTCACCAAGAAGCAAAGAGAGAGAACCGAAATGAGCAAAATCAGAAATGAAAGAGGTGAAGTAACAACCGATCCCACAGAAATACAAATGATTATGAAAAAATACTATGAACAACTCTATTCCAACAAAATGGACAACCTAGATGAAATGGTCATATTCTTAGAAAAATACAAGCTCCTAAAACTCAATTAAGAAGAATAAAAAAACCTGAATAGGCCGATAACTACCGAAGAAATTGAAACAGTGATCCAAAATCTTCCAGCCAGCAAAAGCCCTTTTCTGGACGGTTTTACAGGGGAGTTCTACCAAACATTCAAAGAAGGACTAAAACCTATCCTCCTCAGACTATTCCAAAAAATTAAAGAGGAAGGCACACTTCCAAGCTCTTTCTATGAAGCCAGCATTACCCTAATCTCAAAACCAGATAAAGACACCATAAAAAAGAGAACTACAGGCCAATAGCCTTGATGAACATGGATGCTAAAATCCTCAACAAAATTCTAGCAAATCGGATTCAGCAATACATTAGAAAGATCATACACCATGACCAAGAGGGGTTTATTCCGGGGATGCAAGGATGGTACAATATCCGCAAATCAATAAATGTGATACATCACATAAACAAACTGAGAGACAAAAATCACATAATCATATCAATCGATGCAGAAAAAGCATATGACAAAATCCCACACCCTTTCTTGATAAAAACTCTCAGCAAAGTGGGAATAGAGGGATCATACCTCAACATAATAAAAACCCTATATGACAAACCTACAACCAACATCATACTTATGGGCAAAAACTAAACTCATTTCCCCTAAGAACAGGAACAAGACAGTGATACCCACTTTCACCAATCCTGTTCTACATAGTACTGGAAGTGCTAGCCATAGCGATCATACAAGAAGAAATAAAAGGCATCCAAATTGGAAAAAAAGAAGTAAAACTGTCCTTATTCACAGATGACATGATACTATACATAGAAAACCCCAAAGACTCCATCAAAAAACTACTAGACCTAATAAATGAATTTGGCAATGTAGCAGGATACAAAATCAACACCCAGAAATCTATGGTCTTTTTATACACAAATAATGAACTCACAGAAAGAGAAATGAAAAAAACAATCCTGTTTGTCATTGCACCAAAAAAATTAAGATACCTAGGAATAAACACAACTTAGGACGTAAACTTTTACTTGGAAAACTATAGGACATTGAGAGATAGAGGAAGACATAAACAAATGGAAGAACATACCATGTTCATGGATTGATAGAATCAACATCATTAAAATGTCCGTACTACCCAAAGCAATCTACAGATTCAATGCAATCCCCATTAAAATACCAATGGCATATTTCAAAGATCTAGAACAAAATAGCAGACATATGTCATAGCAATATCTTTATAGACACAGCTCCTAGGGTAAGAGAGACTAAGGAGAAAATAAACAAATGGGACTACATCAAAATAAAAGGCTTCTGCACAGCAAAAGAAACCATCAACAAAACAACAAGAAAGCCCGCTGCCTGGGAGAACATATTTGCCAATGCTATTTCAGATAAGGGTTTAATCTCCAAAATTTATAGAGAACTCATACAACTTAACAAAAGGAAGATAAACGATACAATCAAAAAATGGGCAAAGGATCTAAATAGACACTTTTCGAAAGAGGACTTAGAGAAGGCCCAGAGACATATGAAAACATGCTCAAAGTCACTAATCATCCGAGAGATGCAAATCAAAACAACAATGAGATACCATCTCACACCTGTTAGAATGGCTATCATCAACAAATCAACAAAAGACAAGTGCTGGTGAGGATGTGAAGGAAAAGGAACCCTCCTGCACTGCTGGTGGGAATCCAGACTGGTGCAGTATGGAGTTTCCTAAAAAAGTTGAGAATGGAACTCCCACTTGACCCAGTAATGCCACTTCTAGGAATATATCCCAAGAAACTAGAAACACCAATCAGAAAGGATATATGCACCCCTATGTTCATAGCAGTACAATTTACAATAGCTAAGATTTGGAAACAGCCTAAGTGCCCATCAGCAGATGAGAGGATTAAAAAACTGTGGTACATCTACACAATGGAATACTATGCCGCTATAAAAAAGAAGGAACTTTTATCATTTCAACAGCATGGATGTAACTGGAGAGCATTATGCTAAGCGAAATAAGCCAGTCGGAGAAAGATAAATATCACATGATCTCACTCATATGTGGGTTATAATGATCAACATAATTTGATGAACAAGATAGATCCAGAGACAAATGGTAAGGGATGGGGGAGGTTAGAGAGCAACCAAAGGACTTGCATGCATGCATATTAGCATAACCAATGGACACAGACACTGGGGCTGTGGGGGCTTGCCCGGTGTGGGAATGTCTGGTGTGTGTGTGTGGAGGGGGGGAGGAGATCAATTGGGGAAAAAGGACCATATTTAAAACTTTAGACAATAAAAAAAAAAAGAATGCCAGCCATGCATGCTGATCTTGGAAGTTAATAGAATGCAAAATTCTCTGAATAAGCTATGAGTTTTAGCCATAAAATGTAAATTTTTGATGAATTAAAAAACAATGCAACGCATGGTATCAGGGGGTTACTATACTTATCGGGGGGATCACTTTGCAAGTTATATAAATCTCTAGCCACTATGTTGTACACCTGAAACTAATATAACGTTGAATATCAACTGTAATTGAAAATATTTTAAATAAAAATAAAAATTGAAAGAATGTATTACAGAAGGATTAAAATCTGTAGGTATGCCAAGGTCCTGGATGTTGTGTCTACTGTATCTTCCAATTTGAGATATGAGAGCTGCTCTTGATGTAGGTACTGGACCAAGTAATAAAAGGGGTCTATCTACCTTCAGCCAAAACCAATGTATCATTCACATTGGATATAGTTTACATGCTGATAAAACCCGCAGATTGTCTCCTAGTTTTTCCATGTAGGTCCCAATGGCATACTCATTCTATGAGAATTTTTTGTTATCCATGTATTAGAGTTGCTTATATCTCATTGTTTTCCACATTTGGTCACCCATGCCAGTTTGGATCATTTGGAATTGGTCTTTCAGTGAAACCATTGGTCCATTCAAGCTGCCTGTGAAGTGTGAGACAGACATAAGGCTGCAACTGGCTCATTCGGGGCTGCCAAACAGAGACAGGGCCGGGAAGGTGACTGAGTTGATGAGTATGTGTACACAACATTGCTTGTTGCCTTGAGTTCTGCGAGTCCTCCTGAACTGTGGCCCCATGCACGTGGCAATCTTGTATTCTCAGAGCCACACTCTGATATTCAGGTCTTAACTCTAGTGGGCAGCACCAAAGCCAAGGGAGCCCCAAGAATAGAGTACAGTTTAGAGATTCAGCAAGTATTTGAAGGTCAAGGTTCTTTAATAAGCATCTTCAAAATAAACTATCAACTCTTTGCTTGTGTCAAATATTGGTTTCTTGAGTATTGCTTGGGCATCTTGTCATCACATTGGGCATTTCATAGGATCCCGTCTTTCTTACACAGCACTTTGCTGGGCCCATGAGGACTTCCTGAGCATGAGATGGTCACTGCCATGTGAAATGAAGGAAAGTGAGGTTTCTTTGGGGGTTGCTATAGGACAGTGACGGAGAACCTTTTGAGCTCGGCCTGACAGCATTTTGAACAACCCTAACTTAACTCTGGTGCCGTGTCACATATAGAAATTTTTTGATATTTGCAACCATAGTAAAACAAAGATTTATATTTTTGATATTTATTTTATATATTTATATGCCATTTAACAAAGAAAAAATTAGTTCGCGTGTCACCTCTGACACGCGTGTCATAGGTTTGCCATCACTGCTATAGGAAGTCATCAGGAACTTGCCTTCCTGCTTTGTCCTTAATCGTATTGAAATCAAGATGAAAATTCATGACCTGTGTGGAGGGCTACCGTGCAATATGGGAGATACAAAAGAAAAGCCAGATCCCAGGTGTTGTCACTGTCACTGCCTGAGGGACTGTGTTGAATGATCACCTTCGTGTTGAAGGTGGAGGAGCTTCACCACTGCCTGCATCTCACTTACGTGCGTGGTCTTGGGGGAGGTGGACGGAGTCTTATGGAAAGAAGTCGGTTCTCTTACTGTTCAAACTGAAGCGCCACTCTTGCCTTTGGAAAGCCCAGCCACCCAATCCCAGTTTATTTCCTTCTTGCCCACAGACCTCACAGGTTTAGCCTTCCAGTTCTCTATGGTTCTCATCCCCCACTCCTTGCCTAAATTTCCCTCTCCCTGATCTCATTGAGGCGTGGGGTATTTTCCCATCTATTCGTCCTCCCACATTCTCTCCGAAACAAGCGTACAAAATGCAAAGAACATCTAGTTCCCACCAGAGGTTAGTTCCATTAAAATTGGCTGAGTGGGATGTTGGACTGTGATTCACATTTCCACCCAGGGTGGATTCAGGCTGGTTCACCCTAAACTATGGTGTGGATATGAGCCCCTTTTATCCTTTTCCCTTATTTCCCCTGTAACCCTGGGACAAACTTTATGCCCATTCTCTGCGCCTTAGAACTCTGCTCCTTCTGTGGTTCATGGCCCCTATTTTTCTCTCCTGCCTTGAAGGTCTCAGTCTTGCCCCTGAAGAATAGTCTGTGGCTCTCATCTCTTAAAGTTATTTTCTGATCCCAGACCCATTTCTTCATGTCTAATTTATCATTGCTGATAGATAATTATTAGTCAAATTAGTAAAGCTGATTCTATCCCCAGGTGAATCATGGCTTTTAAAACTATTGTTCTAAATTAAGTTTTGGGCCAGCCTTACCAGCGGTCCTGTGGCCTTGATAATGGGTGCCAGGGTCTCAGGTGCCTTGTCTGGTGCCTCAGCTCTAAGCATAACCTATAGCCAGCTCCCAATCTTATCCCATTTCAAGCTTGCATGCCCATCCAGCATGCTAAACTTGGAGTTTTGGTTGGAAGTGTGCATTTAGTTCTCTGATCATTTGCACTTCGTATGTCCTGGTATCATAACATTTATCCAGCTGTGTTTTAATATTTGCTTACCTGTTGGTCTCCTGGGATAGACTACAAACTACTCCTGGGCAAGGACTGCATCTGACGCATCATTGGATCGTGAGTGCCTGACACATGATAGGAGCTCAGAAAATATTTATGAGATTCTCAGGTTAATAGCTGAGGTTCTCTAGGGGAGACCTTACAAAATCCTAAACCCCAGCCTGGGCCATGCACAGTCCTTTTTCCCAGAAGTAGGGGTAATAACAAATGACCAAATTAGCAAGAGACAAGCTGTTCCCATTCATCCTAGATAAATTTTTTTGCAGTTTTGTTTTGTTTCTTTGTTTCTACTTACTTATTTGTTCATTTTTAAATAGAGTGGGACTTCTCTCTGAAATTCATGTCATGTTGAATCAGCTGACCACAACAGTCAGGGGGAAAAAATGCTGTGTTCCACTTTTTTTTTCATTGTCAGTAAAAGCTAAGCTTCCCTGCACACAAGCTACACCATCACGAGAGGAGCTTCTGTGCAGAAAAGCTTCCAGAAAGACGCTATCAGCCTGAACCATAAAGGCCTCCTCTCTGTCACTTTGCCGTATGCCTTCTTAATCCACCTCCTGACCTTTTCATCACCAGAGGTGCCAGGAGACAGAAGTATGCATCTGAGAGCAGAGTGGGTAGTGAAAGGTTGACCCTGGGGACACACAAAGTCAGGTCAGCCTAGAGCTGGTCTCATGCTCTGCCACAAACCCCATCTTCCTGAGCCTCCGTTTCCTCATCTGTAAGATACGGGAGATGTACCTACTTTTCAGAGTTGTTACAGAGAGGGGTGGTAACATATAAATTAATATTGTGATTATTATGGAAACCTCCAGGCACAGACCACATTCTCAAGCTGGCACATAATGAAAGGCAGAGAATGTCAAATGCATTATTCATCACACCTTGACATGGCTTTTATGTAACAGTCAGCCAGAATATCTTCGATCTGTTTCTTCTCCATTTGCTATTCTGAACTCAGAACATAGGATAACTAGCTCATCAGTTCATTGAACTGATTTTTCTCTTTTAATGAGCATCTGTTTGTGTCAAGGTCTCAGGTTCCTGAATATTCCTGATGTTAAGGTATGAACTACTGAAGTGCTGGTGGTATCATGGAATTTCTCAAATAGATTATTGAGGCTGCATATCATGTATGCAACGTGTTTCTATTTGGAGACGCTGTGGGAAGATGACTCAAGCAAGAGCTCAGATTTTTCCAGTGAGAAACTGTGGAATTTTAATTAGCTTTGAGTCCATTTCTCTGCTGGAAATAGATCTCTAAACATTTCTTCAATAGCATTACAGTAACTATAAAAATTCTGAAATGAATAATTCACAGGATATATTTTTATAAGCTTAGAGAAACAAGAAAATCAACATCCAATTCTGCATTTGGTACATCCTGGAGTTACTATGAGATAGATGTTTAAAAATATTAATGACACTAATGTAGTTTGGTTGGTTCATGCTCTCCACCAATGCTCTAAAACAGTACTGTCCAGCTGACCTTCCTGCAATAATAGAATGTTCAGATTTGTGCTGTCTCACACAGTGGCTACTGTCCACATTCAGCCATCATGCAATTGAAATGTGGCTAATGAGACTAAGGACTGAATTTTATTTAATACTAGAGCCCAGTGCACAAATTCATGCACAGGTGGGGTCCCTTGGCGTGGCCTGTGGGGACTGGGTTGAAACCGACAGTCCAATGCCACCTGCTGCTCCTGCCTGCCGCTCACACTCATCCCGGCCCCACTGCGCCTGCGCAGGCTCACACCCAGGCAGTCCTGATAGGGAGAACTGCATCTGGTGCCCATGCCAAGGGGCGGGGGGTGGGGAGAGGAGCGGGATGTGATTGGCCCTCCAGGTGGGCAGTGGGACGCCCTTGCCTGCCCAGGATCCGGATCCATCCTGCTGACATTCGTGCGCTGGTTGCTGGGAGCCACCTGGCAGCTGCTTTTATATCATTTCTTCCTTGAGAAGCGTCTAGGGAAGGGAAGTGGCCACAGTGCCTGAAGCTGACTTCCAGGAGGCCAGCGGCACTGTCGGGATTGTGCCGGTGGTGCTGGTCCGGTTCATTGGTGCCTGGCCCGTTCTCTGGAGATTGGACCTGCAGGATTACTGAGGGAGGGAGTGGCTGCCGCTGGGTTGGTGGGCTGCCAGGGCTGGTCGGTCAGCTGAGCGGCACTCCCACTGTGGAAGCGCACTGACCACAAAGGAGCAGCTCCTGCAATGAGTATCTGCCTCCTGGTGGTCAGTGCGCATCATAGTGACTGGTCAACTGGCTCATTCGGTTGTTCGGTCGCTTAGGCTTTTATATATATATACATTAACTAATGAAATTTAAATTGCCACATGTGGCTACTGGCTAGTGTATTGGACAGCACAGATCTAAGGTACCAACTGGAAGCCCACTCCAGCCACCCTACCATTTGGAGCCCCAGTGAGGCACAGGAGGATGCCCAAGAGGCACCCAGAGAAACACAAACCCACATACTAGAGTTCAACTGAAGCCTCTTAATTTTGTCCTCTAATTTTTCATTTGACAGCAAATTGGGAACATCTAGTTAAAGAATGGCAACAAAGGGAGATGAAGAAGTTTGAATATAAACCAGGACTCAAAAGAAACACAGTCTAGGATTACTGAACTCAAGGCTTTTATTCCTCAAAAGTATAGTCTTTGATGCCTTGAGAAAATGTTAAGAGTTCTGGGATGAAAGCTTTAGGAAGGATAGAAAGAAAATGAGCAAGACTCTTTGTCTATCAAAGGTGACAAAAAATATAGATAATTTTGGCATACAAATGGATGAGTTTGGTCATCTGGAGAATCTTCCCATATATAAGTAATTGTATGATATCTAACTGCTGTTGGACTGAAACCTCAAATAATCACCATGCTCTGAGCTGCCTTATATAGCTTTGTCCACCACTCCTGCCTCAGTTCACCCACTCCTCCAGACTCTTTGTTCTGGACCAACTATGCCTGGTCTTCCTTTTGATTCCTAAAGGTACCTTGATCCTTCCTCCATAGGGTTTGCATGTGCTGTTCCTACTGTTCCAACCCCCATCTCTCTCCGGCTCCAAATCCCAGTTTAAAGGCCACACTCCTTGGAAAGTCTATGTATACCTCCACTCCTATCCAGGCCTGGCTCCCTTGTTATTCACTCCTCCAACTGAACCCCTACTGGAACATAGATATTCATCAGTGAGATGATCTGATTTAGTCATTTGTGAACTCTAAAAAAGCAGGGATTGTGTTGGCCTGATTCATTCACCTTTGTATCCCCACTAGCTGGTTGATGCTCAATAAATGCTAAATGAAAGAATGATTGGTTAGTTTTGAGATTTTTTAGTATGACAAGTGTCCTCCAATTTCTAATACTTTCACAACTTTTCATAAAGTATCTTTTAGTCTCTGTGATGACTCATTTCTCTAAGTGCCATTCCAAAGTTCTTATTGTCTAATAACTTTTTGTCCTGAAATCTTCAAACTTAAAATTCCACCCACCTCCACCTTGTGTGCTCTACTTACTATATTTGCCCCAAAATTTCCAGATTCCTTTAAATTGTTGGATCTCATGTTGACAAGCTGAAATAAATCTGTGGTTCTTTCTTAAAAAAGCAATTTTTTTTAAGTTTATCCTCCACCCAGTCTTTTTCTATTCTCTATTCCATAGACTTCTTCTAAATTTCCAATCTATATCTTATTCTTTTCATTAAAAGAAGTATTAAAAAGTGGGGGAAATTAAACTTACACTTATTCCCAACCCCTTTAATCCCTTACCTTTGAACATAAATCAGCATTATAAAGGAAAGTTGTCAATTAATCCTTTCCAGAACCTTCAGGGGATTCTCAACTTTCCACTTTCCATCTCATTATATTTTTTCTAAACAAATGAGGGGTAAAAACTCCCATTAGTTCATCCCCACTCCCTAAGCCCAATCAAGTAGTTATGCCTCAGGCTTAATTTTCTTTATTTAGAATGAACTTTCTTCATTAGTTAAATGATTTCCCTTTCTAATAGACCTTATTTAGTTTGTATGTAATATCCCAAATTCTTGAATAAATTACAATGCCCTTTAGCAAGTATTTATTGAGCACCTACTAGGTGCCAGGCTCTGTACTAGGGAAACAGCAATGAATAAGATTTAAAAAAATTCTTCTTCATGGAAATTACATTTTATATGGAGAGGTATAATAAATATATGAGCATATATAATATAATTTTAGATAGTGATAAGCTCTACAAATAATGTTATATGATAAATGCTATATACCCGTGGTCGGCAAACTGTGGCTCGCGAGCCACATGCAGCTCTTTGGCCCCTTGAGTGTGGCTCTTCCTAAGCCTTAGGAGTACCCTAATTAAGTTAATAACAATGTACCTACCTATATAGTTTAAGTTTAAAAAATTTGGCTCTCAAAAGAAATTCCAATCGTTGTACTGTTGATATTTGGCTCTGTTGACTAATGAGTTTGCCGACCACTGCAGTATATACAATAAAAATCTGAATTTATAGCTCCTAGCCCACAGGAATGTTGTGAAAATTAATGAGAATAATGTATGCATAATGTATAGAGGAAGGCTCATGATTCTTGGTGGAAACTGTGACATAATTTAAGCACGAAGTCCTGTCATAAATGTATTAAAAATTAGTTATTATTTTATTTTTTAATGAAAGGAAAGATTACCCACACATTCATTCAAGAGATATTTATGGGGTGTCTACTGTGGGCAAGTTTTGCAATGAATAATAGAAAACCTACAACATTCTGACTTAAAAGGAAGACAAAAATCATGAGCCACCTCCACTGAGCCAGGAGGTGAGCTGGTACACTACACTCAGACCACTCTTAGTGACTCACCTGTCACCTAGTCAATTTCCCATAGCTCTAGATGGCAGAGCCCTGGTTGTTCTTTTGTCATAAAATTTAAAGGTATATTATAATAATAGAAAGGCCAGTAACTCAGATTCATAGACTTGGAGTTGAAAAGAAAGTCATACGTCATATATCTATTTTGCATATGAGGAAAACATATACAGTAATGCACCAAATAATGACTTTTGGGTCAATGAGGAACTGTATATATGACAGTGGTCCCATAAGATTATAATGGAGCTAGAGAATTTCTATGGCCTAGTGACATCATAATGTCATAGCACAAGACATTATTCCTGTGTTTGTGGTGATGCTGCCAGTCATATGAAAGTATAGCATATACAATTATGTATAGTACATAACACTTGATAATGATGATAAGAAACTATGTCACTGGCTTATGTATTTACTATGCTATGCTTTTAAAAAAATATGTTTTTATTGATTTCAGAGAGAGGAAGGGAAAGAGAGATAAATCATCAATGATGAGAGAGAATCATTGATAGGCTTCCTTCTGCACGCCCAGTACTGGGGATAGAGCCTGCAACTGGGCATGTGCCCTGACCAGGAATAGAACTGTGACCTCCCAATTCGTAGGTCGATGCTCAACTACTGAGCAACACTGGCTGGGCTACTATACTATACTTTTTTTTGTTTAGAGTGTATTCTTTATACTTATTTTTTAAAGTTTTCTGGAAAATAGTTTGCATGTTACACCACCAGCAGCCTCACATGTCTCATGTTTACTGTGTCTCTTTATTGCATCATTTTCTCTTGTGCTTGATTTAATCTCATGTCATTTTGTACAGTAACATGCTGTATAGACTTGTAGCCTAGGAGCAATAGACTATACCATATAGCCTAAGTGTGTAGTAGACTATACCATCTAAGTTTGTGTACATGCACTCTATCATACTTGCACAATGACAAAATCACCTAATGACACATTTCTCAGAACAACGTATCCCTGTAATTAAGTGGGGCATGACTGCATGTATATTACATATATATGCACACATATATACACATTTACATATATATGCCATAAAGTTTAAAAGTGTATTATAATAATAGAAAGGCCAGTAACTATTTATATACTAGAGGCCCTGTGCACAAAATTTGTGCACTGGAGGGGGGTCCCTCAGCCCAGCCTGGCCTCTCTCACAGTCTGGGAGCCCTCAGGGGATGTCCTACTGATGGCTTAGGCTCGCTCCCCGTGGCCTTCCTCTGCGGGAGGCGACAACTGATCAGGGGAAGGCACCACCCCCATCACCCTGCTGCTGCTGCCACTGCCAGCCGCCTCAGCCACCAAGGTGTTTTCATCAACACGGACTCCAGTCCCTTCACCATGAAAAAATGACAACTTTCTTTAGGGATTTTCAAGATGTCTCTTTCATAGGATATGACATTTCTTTCTTTTTTTATCTTCACCTGAGGATATTTTTCCATTGATTTTTAGAGAATGTGGAAGAGAAAGGGAAAGACAGAGAGAAACATCAATGTGAGAGGGACACTTCAATTGGTTGCCTCCTGCATGAGCCCTGACCTGGGCCCTGGCCAGGGAGGAGCCTGCAACCTAGGTATATGCCCTTGATTAGAATCAAACCCGGACCCTGAGGTCCTCAGGCCAAGGCTCTATCCACTGAGCCAAACCGACTAAGGCAGGGTATGACATTTCTTACCCCTCCAACAGTGGACCTTCATTTTTTCCTCCAGGAGTGAGGTGGAAAAACCCTAGATCACCTTCTTGGATTCTTATTACCCAAGTTACCTAGAACACTGCAAGTGGCGTACCGGGAGCTTAGCCAATGAGCGGTCTGAAAAGGTGTTTCCTCTGCAGCTCATGCGCAGAGGCGGGACTGCTGGTGTTCCATGGCTGGCAGGCACCTCTGTCTGTATCCGCTCCGGGCCTCACCTGCGCACGGAGCCTCCTTCTGACCAGTCATGACTGTTATCTGTTATGGCATCTGGGTTAATTAGCATAATACCTCTCTCTCTCTCTCTCTCTCTCTCTCTCTCTCTGTTTATATATATATATATATATATATATATATATAGCCTATCCTTTTGACCCAAACAAGCCCTTTCACTAGCCTATCTAATAATAGACAAACATGGTAATTGACCGTATCTTTGCTATGCCTCCCATTGGCTAATCAGTGCAATATGCAAATTAACCGCCAACAAAGATGGTGGCTATTTTGCATATGTAGGTGCCAAGCGACGGAGCAAAGCCCGCTGGCCCAGGGCAGGAGCAGCGAGCGAAGGCCAGCATGGCGAGCGAAAAACGAAGCCCGCCGTGCTGGCCCCGCCCCCAGGGCTTGAGCGGCGAAGAGCGAAGCCCACCGCGCCGGCCCCTCCCAGCTAAGAGCGAAGGCCTGGGTTCCGGGCGCCAGAGGAAAACTGGTGCCAGCAGCCAGGGGAAGGGGCCCCCCAGGGGCCCCAGACTGCTAGAGGGCACAGGCCAGGCTGAGGGACCCACCCGAGTGCACAAATTTTTGTGCACAGGGCCTCTAGTCCTATATAATAAAAGCCCAGTGACCAAATGGCAGAACAACCAGAATGACCATTAGACCAGATGCTCAATTCAGGAGCTGCCCCCTAGTGGTCAGTGTGCAGGGCTCCCACAGCAGGAGCAGCCACTCAGAGGGTGGGTCCACAGCCACTCAGCTGACTGGGATCAGCAGTGCTCCCACAGTGGGCTGATCCCTGCAGGCTGGCCCTCACCAGTGCACGAATCACAGCACTAAAAGCTGGCGGTTACTAAGCACCTTCCTTGCGGCAGTCGAAGGCCGCATACTCTCCACAGAATCTCAGAAAATCCCAGAACCTGCCTCACAGGGTCGATCTAAGGCAGTGGTTCTTAACCTGTGGGTCGCAACCCCTTTGGGGGTCAAACGACCCTTTCACAGGGGTCGCCTAAGGCCATCGGAAAACACATATATAATTACATATTGTTTTTGTGATTAATCACTATGCTTTAATTATGTTCAATTTGTAACAATGAAAATACATCCTGCATATCAGATATTTACATTACAATTCATAACAGTAGCAAAATTACAGTTATTAAGTAGCAACAAAAATAATTTTATGGTTGGGGGTCACCACAACATGAGGAACTGTATTAAAGGGTCGCGGCATTAGGAAGGTTGAGAACCACTGATCTAAGGGTTTCTATAAATAGCTTTAAGAATGGAATGAGATCATCAGCTTTTAAGTAGTTGAGGGAAAACACACACTGCTCCTTTTTCATTCTCTTCCTCCCGCCTTCTTGCGAGAAAAGGAACAATTGGCTCCCATGCCCGCCCTGAGCGCTGTGCTGAGAGCTCACTGGCCCTCAGCTCCAAGTGAGTCTGCCTTCCAATGGCCTTTACACCTAAGCCGCTGCCTAAGCATCTTACCCAACCCCTATCACTGATTGAGCACCAACTGTGTACTAGGCATGTCCGGGTGCTCGCAGAGCAGCAGGGGGCCAGCAGCCCTGTCCTACTGAGCATGCATTCTGCCAGGAGAGGACAGGGGTGCGGGGAGGAAACAGCCTTGGACAGACATGAGGTGCAGCCGTTAGAGGGCACAGGCACCATGAAAACTTGGGAATGAAACCTCATAGAGGCTTCGTGAGGGAGGGACAAAGGAAGACTCACTGAGGGAAAGTGGACAGAAGGAGGAGAGCCAGGCAGATGCCTGGAGAAGGGCATCAGGCAGAGGGGGCAGCCCATGGAGGGGCAGCAGGATGAGCAAGAGGCCAAGTGGAAGGGGGTCAAGGCTGGGTCAGGGGGCACATCCTGCAGGGATTGAGGGCCTGTGAGAACCTGGTGTCCCCTGAGTGCAGGGGGAGGCACTGGGGCTGTAGGTGAGGACCCACTGGCTTCTGTGTCAGGAGCAGACTGAGGGGGAAGAGGAAGAAGGGAGACAGCAGGAGGCGACTGTACCCTCCCCGAGGGCGATGCAGAGACAGTGGAAACTGTGGCAGCCGAGGTGATGGCTTTGGGGTGTGCTGGAGGGAAGTCAGAGAGCAAGGAACGATGTGGGGGGGGCCCTCCACCCCATCCTGCCTGGGCCCCTGGGAAGGCAGGGTCTCTGGCAGCTTCTGGCAGGGGGTTAGATCCCATCCATTTTGAGGGTCTGACTGTAAAAACCAGACCTTAGTTTGGGCTCCACACGAGGGACATGGAATGTCCACAACCAGCCTCCCACCCTGACATCCAGGAGGCGGGTCATTCCCGTCTGGCTGCCCTAAGTGACACACTCCCAGGTGAACCACAATGGCCCTTCCCATCCCCCGCCCTCCTTAGCTCCAATGGCAGGTAGGGAGGGTGGGTGTTCATACTGGGAATCTGAGGTCCTTGAGGAAGTGCCGCTTGAAGAGCCAGAGACAGTGTCTGTGCACCCGCACCCCTGCATGAACCCATTAACACAGAGGCCTCATGAGTGTGTGTTTAGAACCGGTCCTCCTCCCTCCCCCTGACTCTTCCACTGCATAACTTGGCTATTTTGAGCAAGTCCACTTCTGGAGTATTAATTCTCTCTCCTTTAAAATGAGAACAAGAGCCCGACAGGTGTGGCTCAGTGGTTGAACGTTGACCTATGACTCAGGAGGTCAAGGTTTGACTTCCTGTCAGGGCACATGCCCGGGTTGTGGTCTCAATCCCCAGTGTGAGGCGTGCAGGAGGCAGCTGATCCATGATTCTCTCTCATCAGTGGTGTTTCTATCTCTCTCTCCCTCTCCTTTCCTCTCTGAAATCAATGGAAGATATCTTATATAATAAAAGCCTATATACAAATTGTCCCCTCCACCAGGAGTTTGACTGGGAGTTCGACCACTCTCTATGACGTGCGCTGACACCAGGGGGTGGCGCGGAACATGGTGGGTGTCAGCAACAAAGCACTGGCAGCGGGCGGCAGTGGAGGTGCTGCTGGCCCCAATGGGCTTCTGGATGAGCAGGGCCGCAGCTGCCAGGACCGCAGGGGCTGTTCAGGCTCACCATGGGTTTGTGCAGGAGTCCGTCTGCTGAGGCCGTTTGGGAGAGAGTGCAATGCCCGCCCAGCTTCCTTGCAGCACCGCTGGGTGGCGCAGAGGCCCACGCTGTGCCCCAGTCTGTGGCATCCAACCATGCTTACTGCATCTCTGTGTGGGGACTCGGGCGCCATGACTCAGGCGGAGGGGTTGTGTGGGGGCCCGGGGACCCAGGTGCTGCTTAGGGCCCAGAGATCAGCTGGGACCTGCCTTTCCACGCCAGATGCTCGTGCTTCAATGGCCTGCCAGGCCTAGGGACTGCACCTGTGCACTAATTTTGTGCACCAGTCCTCTAGTCTATAATAATAAAAGCATAATATGCAAATTGACTGAACAGCCGAACAGCGGAACAACTGTCTGGATGACCTTCCAGACAATGCCAGGGCTGCGAGGGCCAAGGCAGCTGGGGCTGTGAAGACCTACTTTTGCATGAATTTCATGCATCAGGCCTCTACTTGTTATTATAATAACCTACTGACAATAAACAAAGTCAACTTTTCAATTCAGTTCAACCAACTTTTCTGCTATTTAATTATGTGCAAACGAGCTTACAAAGTACTATAGGAGGTATAAAAATGAACAAAATTTTTTCTAGTTTTCAAGGAGTTTTCTATATAACACAGAATATATAATTTTAAGTGTAAAGGCACAATTATGGAAATGCACCCAAAGAAATTGACTCCAGCTTGACTAGTTCTGATTGGAACTAGACAGCAGGCAGAGATGGGAGAAAAGGGCATTAGGGATCAGGGAATCAGAAGCTAACTCACAGAGGCCTTGGGGCATCGGGCTTACTCAGTAAACAGGAAATGATGGTACAGGTTCTGGAGTGTAGGGCTCACAAAGGCTGGAGGGGACTAAAGGTGGGAATGCCCCTCCCTGGTGGGCTTCACAGTACATAGGAATTCAGACTTGATCAGTCCCAGGTTTTGAACAGAAGAGTAGCTTCATTAGAACTGTATTTTATGACTAAACTCACTGAAAGAAGAGAGGCAGGTTGGCAGTTGCCTGAAGGGTGACAGCTCAGTTCTGTTATTCACATGTTGCCTAGGATATAAGAGTTAACACTGATTGAATATGCTAAGTTTTGCATATATTAGCTCACTTAATTGTCATCACATTCTTATGGATTAGGAGCTTTTATTGTTTTTATTTTTTAATTATATTTTTTATTGATTTCAGAGAGGAAGGGAGAGGGAGAGAGAGAAACATCAATGATGAGAGAATCATTGATCGGTTGCCTCCTGCATGCCCCCTAATGGGGATCGAGCCCACAATCCCGGACATGAGCCCTGATGGGGAATTGAACTGTGACCTCCTGGTTCATAGGTCAAAGCTCAACCACTGAGCTTTGCCAGACATAGGAGCTTTTATTGTTTTGATTTCACAGATCTGGAAACTGAAGCTTAGAGAAGTTGTGTGCTAGAAAGAATCAGATTAGAGAACCAACCAGGTCAGTTTTAGTTCAATATCTACCCTCTTATCTGTGGTGCTATATTGCCCTCAATTCTAAATCCGGTTGACAATGATTTTGTTAAGGGAGTACACATGGGAGAAGTGAAAATGATTTTTAGACACCCTTATTTTGGATGATATTGAAAAAAATGATAAGAAGACAAAAGCTGAGCTTGATTGTGCTTGTCACCAGCTCTACATTGTGGGTAATACTTAACCCCTCAGGGGCTCCTTCTGCCAATTTTCTGGCCCAATTAATTCCTCACCTTCACTTTGTATGTGCTAAAATCACACAAGATGACTTTAATATTGATTTAAGAAAATTAAGAATCAGGAAGGTAAGGCTATTATACAGTAATCTAATGCTTTTCAAAGCCTAAAGCCAGTGGGGGTAATTGTTCTATTTTAATTATGTCATTGTAAATTTGCTTTGGCATTAATTGACATTAATGCTTTTGATAAATATCAAAGATCAAAGATCAAAGGCTGATTTTACAATTAAAGAGCAAAAATTCAGAATGGTGATTTTACATCCTATATCCAGACCCAGCATTAACCTAACTATGCTAACCCTCCTCATCACTTATTTCCCAGGCAGCATTGAGGAAGAAACACACCACTCTCTTCAGGACAAAATGTCCTATGGCACTAAGACCCCAACAGGACTTCTGTCCCAACACAATAGAACAATTATTATAGATGATGCTTTAAACATCATCTATCGTTTTAAAGAGACGTTTCACAACAGGGAAGGTGCATCAGGAAAAAGCACACTCTACAGGATTTTGTCACTGCAGAGCCTACACAGGGTTAATTTGGATGAACACGGTGTGCTATATATATTTGAGTTTGAATGCTTATGAGGTGCCCCCATTTGACTTCTCAGTGATGATCCTCCACCCTCCCGGCTGGACGTGCTCAGATGATCACCTGCTCAAATATAGGGAGGCCACAGCTGTGTGCAACAAGCCCCACACGCCTGCCCCCACAGCACCTGGTGGCTGTGCACTTCTCTTCTGTGATCACTTTTTATCCCCAGGGCAGTCCTGAGTCTTTGTTAACACCGGGGAATAGAGACGGGGTCTTGTGTCTCCCTCCCAGTGGGACTCTCAATGAGTTTACACAAATATTTGTTAGATGAATAAGTATATAAGTTAATTAATGATACAATGAAATCAGAAAACACATTGTCCAAGGAAGTCAGTCCTAAGGCCCCATCATTTCAGAAGGAAGCCAAAACTCTTACTTGCTTTTGAATTGCATAGGGAAAACTTCCTGAAAACTTAAAAAAAATGTGGGCCATACCATTTAATAAAATATGTACCCTATCCTGGTATGTCCTTCTTCTGCCTAAGGACACCTTAGGCACTTGGTTATGTCCCAGAAAAATGTCAAGAGCCCAACTTGTGATGAGCATGGCCACACCGGGGTGACTGCCGTGGAGTGCCAGTGCAGTGTGCTTGGCCCTCATAACTTCTCTCTTTATTCAGGCCCAGAGCTGGAGAAGTACAGGCATCCAGCCTTATGAGTGCTGAGCACTGATTTGCAATAAAGAGGTGACAATTTTATCAGAGAGAAAGACTTCAAGCATGGAACTCTATGTGAGAGGCTCCTGGGGAGAAGGCGCCCATCATCCCCAGCAGTCAGTTCCCTGCGGATGCGCCCCTACTTGGTGTCCTCAGCCGGAGGTAAGGACAAGTGCGGCAGCCAGCAGCCCCTCACCAGAGCTTTCTCGGAGTCATGGGAGGAGATTTCTGCTACTTAATGCTCTACTGCAAGTCCAAGTGTTTCACCCTAGGTAATAAGCACCTTCTTCATAAACACAGGTCACCCTACATTACGATGAAAGAGAAATTCCCAGTGCAGTATAAGGGCCCCATGCACTCAACATTAAAATAATAATAATAACTCTCACATGCTTTTGGCAAGTTCCCATAAGTATGTCCCACACTGAACATTTTGGAAGTACGTTAGTACCTCTTCTCTGTGGGGGATTATGTTCCAAGACCCCCGGTGGATGCCCCAAACTGCAAATAGTACCAAACCCTATATATACTGCATTTTTCTTATACATATGTACCTATAAAAAATGTAACTTATAACTTAGGCACAGTAAGAAATTAATAACAATAATTAATAAAAATGTGATCACTTATAACAATACCTGTCATAAAAGTTATATGAATGTTGTCTGTCTCTGTATCTCTCAAAATATCATATTTTCCTGTATTCCCCCTTCTTTTTGTGATGATATGAGATGGTACATTGCCTACACAGTTTAAAGTATGAATAGTTTATTTCTGGAATTTTTCATCTAGTATTTTCAGACTGTGGTTGACCATGGGTTATTGAAACTATGGAGAACAAAACCACAGATAAGGAAGGGGGGCTATTGTCGATTTTTTCCATCCTGATCTTGATGTGTCAGAGTTTGAAATTCTGGCCCAACTTGCCCAGTTGAAACACATGAGCTAGAGCTGTAGACATCTGCATTCTTCCTCAGGCTGCCTCTCTCACAGGTTCCTGTGCTCGTTATCTTTGCTTCCCATTCACACTCATTGAGGTCATTCTCTACCACAGCTGCATGAGTGGGTGGAGTACCAATGGGCAGAGCAGACATCACGCAGGGGACAAAGAAGCTATGTGAGGCTCAAAGGCTGCCTGTGTCAGGAGCATCATTACAGACTCTCCAAAATGAAAGTCTGGACTTGATTCATTAATGGCCTTTTACTTGGAAGGTCCTCAGCAGCAAGTAGTCAGGACAAGGCTAGTTTTATGGTGCTTTAGGGGGCAGAAAGCATAGAGAAAGAAGGTAGACCAGCAAGTCAATTACCAAATACCTCTCTCTCTCTCTCTCTCTCTCTCTCTCTCTCTCTCTCTCTCTCCCACCCTTCTCTCATTCTTGCTACTACTGAGCAGGTGGACAGTATTCTGGAATACCAACTCCTCCCTGCTTTCTTGCCTCCTAACCCCCTCTCTCACTCTTCTTTCTCTCATTTTTTCCTTCTTCATTCCCCGCTCTTGTCTGTGTCATCCCTCACCTTCATTCCTCCTTTGTGCTCCAACACCTCCCTATTCTGGCTGTGTAACTCCGATCTCTTGTTTTTTCAAACTGAATATAAAACAGGCCTCTTCTTTCTCCTACTCCCAGATAGACTCTTTCTCCCAACTTCCTATTATAGTTAATGGTGCCACATTTCCCCCACCTTCCAAGTTCCAAATTTGGTTACCTTGATTGACAGCTCAGCTAGTCACCTAGTCTTGCTGATTTTTACCTAAATATCTCCTTCATATCTGTTCCTCCCACGCTGCTCTTCTTGCTGCTGCCTTCACTCCAGCTCTCATTATATTAAACCTTGATTATCTCTATAAGTACTTTGCTCTTCAACCTCTCTCCCCACAATCCAAGGGGTGGGTGGATAGCAGAGGGCACTACAACAATCCATTTGCCTTAGCACCAGGGGCTGGGGGTGTGGAGGATGGGGAATGTGGTCAGGGACTGATGAATGGATCAGCTGTGGCTCTTCCCTCACAGCACTGCCCCTCTGCTCACCCTCCTGCAGGGAGGGGAGACCCTAGGCCAGTGATGGTGAACCTATGACACACGTGTCAGAGGTGACACGTGAACTCATTTGTTTGTTGATTTTTCTTTGTTAAATGGCATTTAAATATATAAAATAAATATCAAAAATATAAGTCTTTGTTTACTATGGTTGCAAATATCAAAAAATTTCTATATGTGACACGACACCAGAGTTAAGTTAGGGTTTTTCAAAATGCTGACAGGCCGAGCTCAAAAGGTTTGCCATCACTGCCCTAGGCCCAGGACTGGGAAGATAACCATAATTTGATTTTCAACTATTCTGCAAGTATATACTGAGATCCTACACTACCAAACCCTGTCCTAGACATTGAGATGCAATAATGAACAAAGCAGACAGAGTCCCTGTCCTCATGGAGCTTACTTAGTCACAGGAGCCATAGATTGTCAATAAAGATGCAATGTGACAGGAAGTGATAAATCATAGAACTTACGTATAAAGAAAAATAGAGCCACATAAAGGAAACAAAAAGTGAATAGTACAAATGGCCAACAAACACAGAAAACAGTGCTAAAGGTCATTAGGGAAATGCAAATCAAAACCACAATGACATACCACTTCACACCCACTAGTTTGGTTATAATTTAAAAACAAAACAAATGTTGCCGAAGATGGAGAAATGGACACTCTCAGTGCTGAGGGAATGTAAAATGGTGCAGCTGCTGTGGAAAGCAGTTTGACAGCTCCTCAAACAGTTAAACATAGAGTTACCATGTGACCCAGCAATTCCACTCCCACATACTCACCCAAGAGACTGAAAACGCGTTCACACAAAAACTCATACATAAGTGTTCATAGCAGCATTTTCACAAGCGTGAAAAGGTGGAAACAACTCAATACCCATCAAATGATGAATGAATAAACAAAGCACGGTGCATAAATACAATAGAATATCATCCAGTCATGAAAAGGAATGAAGTACATTGTGGATGAACTTTATGAGAAATAAGCCAGATACAAAAGGCCATACATTGTGTGATTCCATGTATATGAAATGTCCAGAAGAGGCAAATCCATAGAGGCAGAAAGCAGGGCAGTAGTTGTCAGGGCTGGGGACTGGGGGATGAGGGATGACTGCTTAATGGGATGATGAAAATGTTCTGGAACCAGTGATGATTGCACAGCATTGTAAACGTACTTAATTGTACACTTTTAAAATGTTTAAAAGGAAATTTTTATGTTATGTGCTTTTTACCACAATAAAAAGAAAAGGTGAATGGGGTACCAGGGGTTGCTCCTTGAATAGGAGAGTCAAGGAAGCCTCTGCAATGAGGTGAGACTTGGACAGAGACCTGAAGCAGGAGGGGTTGAGCCTTGCAGTTACCCAGGCAGAAAGCTTCTCAGGCAGGGAAACACAGCTCACAGCTGAATCTGAGCAGCAACGATCATGCTCTGACTCCACTTTCCTCATTTCACCCCTCAGTCCAGGTGCACAAATGGCTCCTCAGTGCCCAACCCATCTGCCTCTTTTGACCCAGCCCTTCCCTTCCTGCTTTTTATCATGGTACGCATTGCTGTACTGTCCCCCAGTTACACTGGCCTCTTCCACCTGTCCGTCACCCACACGACTGATCCTTCCAGCCATTTGGATGTCAACAACCCTTCAGGTCCCAGACCAGAGACCACTTCATCTGGGGCACTTTTCTGACACCTGCCAGAGCATGAGCACTAGGCCAGACGGGGGGGTTGGGTGTTGAGTCTACCAGTCACCAGCTGTGTGACACTGGGCACTTAGCCTCTCTCTAAGCTTCTATTCCCTCAAATGTAAAGTGAGTGCTGTTGAGAGAACAAAATGAGATGATTGCAGAGTGATTAGTTTAGTGCCTGCTGCACAGTGAGCTCTCAAAAATGGTAGTTGTATTTTTATTTCAACCTGACCTATTAACGGAAGTTTGAAATTCAGCACTCATTTTGTTCTATGTGATAATATTTGGTAATTATTTCATAAATGTAGATAGGGGTACAAACACATGATAAGTACCAATGAAGTTATTTATATCCTTCATATAAATAACAGCCCTAGCGACCATTCCCTAGCGACCATTCCAATACAGAGTTTCTAGAATGCACTTGAATAAATGTTTGACTGGCCAATGATTGATCGATTTGGCTCTATCATCAAATAAAAAATGGAATTTTCTTCAAATTAAAACTTTAGAGGAAACATGATCTTTTGGGGGGGATGAGAGAGAGGAGGGGAGGGAGAGAAAGAGAGAAAAGAGAATTGGTAAGTAAATACCTGGGTGAGATACATTGAAACATTGCATAGGCACAAGTCTTTACCAAACAAATTCCTGGAGGAATGGAGGCAAGACTTTCAGAAAAATTCACTCTACAAGTGAACTATTCTTTTATTTCAAGAGACTATAGCTATGGGTGTTCAAATATAATGTTAATACATTTTACAAATAGATGTAAGACAAATCTTAAATGTTCTATCACTGGAGAAAGGCATGTATTAAAAATAGGAAAATAGGAGATAGTAGAGAGATATACTTCAAAAATTTAGAAGTGGAGAGAGAGAGAGAGAGAGAGAGAGAGAGAGAGAGAGAGAGAGAGACCCAACTAGTTGAAGAAAAAGCTGCTGCAAGGAAAAGAGAACCAGTTTAATTTTATTCAATAAGAAGGTATGATGCCAAGATAGGGCTAGGAACCACTCCTGTGTGAGCTGGTCACGGGACCACCCTCCAAGCAGCTGCACCAGAGAGTGATAAGACCATCCTGATTGTCCAATCTCTGAGACCCGTACACACCCAAAAGAGGATTGCTCCACCGCACACATCTATTCCTCCAGCACCCAGCCCTTTCTCCCCATGAGACTCTTGTTTCATCACCTCTTTTAGAGAACCAGGCACAAGTGCTGTTCAACAGGAAAAAAGCTAGAAAGCAGCTGGCTTCTTCCAACACTGACTGACACAATTTTCTTAACCATCTTTTCAAATAAAACCATGAAAAAGAAAAGAAAACATTTACCTGATGAGATCCCCAATTTCTTGAGAAACTAAAATGGAATATTTAAGAAGCAACTAAAATGCATCTTCTGAGAACTCCTTAAATAAAAAATCTGCCTCCGACAGCAGCTCTCAGTTTGAGCTCTGAATAGAGGCTGTGTTATTTTAACCACAAAGTTTCTAGTCAGTAGGGAGGAGAGATGGAAATGAGGTACATTGTTGGCAAGCAGAGGTGCCATTCACCTCAAGTGCAGCAAGCTCACAGACCTGCTGTACCAGCTCGGGGACATTTGAAGAACCCGCAAACCAACTTTTCCTAAACTAGAGGTTAAAGAACTGTGGAAAATTCTAAAGGAGTAAGATAAGACACTTATGGTCTTTTCTAAAAAAAGACATGTTGGTATGCCCTGTCTGATACCGTCTGAAGGGAAGCTGGCCTGTGGAGTCCTGGGCCTCGGACAGGAGAAAGTGACACTTGTCAATAGCTTTGCTCCACAATGAAAGTAGCCCTTCTGAGGGTTAAAAATACAGAAAGACAAAGGAATGAGACAAGGCCAAAAACAAAACCAGTGTCATGAGAATTCATAGAAAGTTACCAGGTAAGGGGGTAGATATTCTGGAATGTGTTATTATGGAAGAATAACGTGTGTGTATGTGAGTGGGTGCGTGTGAACATGAAGTGTGTGTGTAAATGTGTGTGAATGTGTGTGTTCTCTTTCCTTCCCAAACAACTTAAAAAGCAAAGATTCAGCCTCAGCTTGGACCAGTTGGAGATCCTGCTCCTTAGTGTTTTGGCAAATACAAAGGCTGCCTTTGGACTTGGAGAAGAATGATTTATGGCACACAGAATCCACAGCAGAGATTAGAGCTGCCGAGATGGCCAATGGTCCTTTACAGCCAGCCCTTCACAGATGCCAAAGGGGTTTAACTCCACTTTTGGAAAACCTCAGCAGTGCTCCTATTAAGCAAGGTCATAACTCAGTTTTATATTGGGTCTTTCATCTCAAAGGAGCTTGAGGTGCATTTACACCAAAATATAAATTATCCTGTGCACAGTCACCTTGGGGACAAAACACAGCTCCTACCTAGCACCAGCTGCCAGGACACTGCCAGGCAGCTCCGAGCCACAATCATAGCGCAGGACCATGGCCAGGATGCACTCTTTGAGGAAGAATGAGTGGAATTTTCCAATGTCACCCTTTCTTCCCAGGAGCTACAAGGGACCTCTCTGATCTGCCCCTCACTTTCCTTCCTGAGTCCCCTGTACCTCCCTCTAGTGATCCCCCCTCAGTCCTGCCTACACACACAATCTCACAAACTAGGAGTAAGCAATGGCTGCATTTTAAAAGTTGATTCTGTTGACCAGGGGTTGAAAAACCATGGCCCTTGGGCTGAATCCAGGCTGCTGCCTGTTTTTGTAAATAAAGTTTTATTGGCACACAGCCACATTCATCTATGGACTGTCTATTGCTGCAACAGCAGATGTGGCAGAGATTGTATGTAGGGTGTTTCTTTATTTTTTAGAGGTAGAAGAAAGGGGGAAAAAAGGCTCTTTCAATAATCTCTAAAGATCAGACTATGGAAGAAACATCATATTCAGATTCTGAGTCCTCCATAGAGAAATTCTTTTACCCAGATGCCCCTTGTCCCTGACTATCCACACTGCCCCAACATACCTAACTTCATCCCAAGAAATTACCAATGACTGTGTCCAACTGGTCTCACATATGGAAGCATTGGAAGCACCCTCAAGGCCCCACCATGTCACCCACAAAGCCCCTTGTCTTTGAACCCCCTCTGGTTCTCTCCAGGCAGAGTTCATTGCTCCTTCCTCCATGCTCTCATAATATTTTTGTTCATTCTTGTAATTCTTGTAGTTATCTTCCAATTATCTTTCTATGTTTTCCTTTCTTATTAGATTATGAATGACATTGTATTCAACTTTTTATACCAAAACCTAATATGGTGAAAGACATATAAGGGGATGCACCATTAACAGTTATTACAAAAATAACTCAATCTTACTCCACTGGAACATAATCTCAAAGGAAATGAATAAAAGAGTTGTCTGATATTCTCTGAGACGAGGTGTGCTTAAAATAGTCTGCCATAGGGATAACCCGGCTCTGTCCTTCCAACCCTTGCCCCAAAGTGGGGCTGACTTTATACATTCTTCATTGTTGGTCATGTAGTTTTGAATTTATGGAAGAAGAGCCTCATTACAGTAATATATATTAATAGCTATTAGAAAAAGACAATCTTTGTAACAACTAGAGTTGTCAGAAGACTTGGAAGGGTCTGACATTGGATGGAAAATAGGCTGAGTGTTCTTGCTCTAAGGTTTGGAAACAGCCTAGTGTCTCTGGTGTGGACCCATGTGGACAAAAAAAACCATAAAAACAAAAAACGAAGGAGAACCAAGATGGCGGCATAAGTAAGCGCCTGTACTTGCTGCCTCTCACAACCACATCAATACCACAACAAAACGGCAGAACAACTACCACCCAGAACTGTGGGAAGCCTGGCTGAGTGGAAGTTCCACAGCTAGAGAGGTGAAGAAGGCGCACTGAGACTGGTAGGAGGTGCGAAGGCGCGGAAAGTGCTGACACCTGGATGTGCTGCTCTTTAAATCAGGAGGGAGATACAAGCTCCCGCTTACTCTGAACTCCAGTTCTGGGTGAGACTTTGGGGGACCCAGGCACATATGGGGAGAAACTGGACTATCTGGCATCAGGAAAGGAACACGAAGGCAGCTTTCTCTCAGAGGTGCTCACAGCGATCATTGTTCCTGCACTGGAGACGTGGAGAATCAGGGACTTCTCTGGTTCAGGGCTGACTGGCAGCCATAGCTGTTTGCTCCGCCCTGGTGATTCCCAAAGACCCCACCCCACCCAATTTACAACCCCACCCAAGCTGTCCCCATCGGCTTTTACATATGAATGGCCTGTCCTTTCACCTAAAACCTGTCAAACTACAGCTGGGTCAGAGAGCCACAGAGCTTCCAAAAGAAGGCCCAAGGCCCTGCCAGCCTTGCTTCATAGCTGGGCCTCATCTGGGCACCTCCAAACCCCATAAAAAGAGGAGGAATTTGCAGATCTCTCTGTAGCTCCTGCTGGGCAGCCCCAGACAGTGACTGACCTTGCACCTCCTTGGAGATCCAAGAGCCAGTGTACCCAGTGGTCAGAGGGAGACCATGCTAGATTACAACTCCTCACATCCATAGAGACACACTCACGGGGCAGACTCAGTGAGCACCAAAGCCCCACTGAAGCAAGTCCTGCCCCATAAGGGTGTCTCCTGTGCAACAGATCTTCCAGTGTAGACACAGCTGGTCATCACAGCCAACTGGCCTGGAGGTCAATTCCTCCCAGTGATACCAACAGCAATCAGGGGTTAACTACAACAAGACTGTGTAAACAGCCCACAAAGAGGTGCACCAAGAGCGTCCACCTCAGGTGACTGGGGAGGCTGAGCCACTGGGCCTTATAAGACACCAACCACACAAGGCCACTCTATCAACTCAAGGAGACTTAGCAGCTACCCAGTACATAGAAACAAACACAGGGAAGCAGCCAAAATGCAGAGACAAACAAGTCACAAATGAAAGAAATGGATGAAAGCAAACTACTGGATATAGAGTTCAAAACCACGGTTATAAGGTTACTCAAGAATCTTCTAGAAACCTCCTAGAAATTTAGTGAGACCCTCAAGGATATGAAAAAGGACCAAGCAGAAATTAAGCATACACTGACTGAAATAAAGAATAATATATAGAGATCCAACAGAAGACTAGAGGATCCCAAGAATCAAGTCAAAGATTTGAAATATGAAGAAGCAAAAAAAACCCAACCAGAAAAGCAAAAAGAGAGAGCAAGATATTGAAAACCTATTTGAAGAAATAGTGACAGAAAACTTCCCCTACCTGGTGAAAGAAATAGACTTACAAGTCCAGGAAGTGCAGAGAACCCCAAACAAGAGGAATCCAAAGAGGACCACACCAAGAGATAACATAATTAAAATGCCAAGGGCAAAAGACAAAGAGAGAATCTTAAAATCAGCAAGAGAAAAGCAGTTAGTTACCTACAAGGGAGTACCTATATGACTGTCAGCTGATTTCTCAACAGAAACTATGCAGGCCAGAAGGGAGTGGCAAGAAATATTCAAGGTAATGAATAGCAAGAACCTACAACCAAGATTACTCTACCCAGCAAAGCTTTCATTTAGAATTGAAGGTCAGACAAAGAGCTTCACAGATAAGAAAAAGCTAAAGGAGTTCATCACCACAAAACCAGTATTATATGAAATGCTGAAGGGTATTCTTTAAGAAGAGGAAGAAGAAGAAAAAGGTAAAGATAAAAATTATGAACAACAAAGTAACAATAAATACATATCAACAAGTGAATCTAAAAATCAAATGAATAAAAAATTTGATGAACAGAATAAACTGGTGAGTATAATAGAATCAGGGGCATAGAAAGGGAGTGGACTGACAATTCTCAGGGGAAAGGGGGTGTGGGGCTGTGGGAAGAGATTGGACAAAAATCTTACACCTACGGATGAGGACAGTGGGGGCGGGGGGGAACCAGGTGGAGGGGAGCTATGGGGGGAAAAAAGAAGAACAACTGTAATAATCTGAACAATAAAGATTTATTTAAAAAATTTAAAAAAAGTTCAACAACAACAAACAAATAAATAAATAAATAAAAAACAGTTCTATGAAAAGTAACCTCACAGGGTGACTTGATCATAAATTCCTAACTGGGTAAGTCACAGTGGGTAGTCATGCCCTAAGCATACAATTTCTTTACTAAAAGGCTTATTTTTGCCTTAAGCATACCCTGTCCATTGGTTCTGTGCATCTAGATTATTGCACCTTAGAAATAAGCTGTAACCACCCTCAAGAGAGTATATACTCTTGTTAAGGATCCTAGAATCCAATCACCAAGTTGTTTCCTCCTACCTTCATGTAATCTTCCTTACTCCCCTCCTTAATTTCAAATGCATGACAAGAAACTGCAGACTGTTATTCTCCAAAGCATTTATCTCAGTCTGTTGGGATCTTCCTCCCAGGTGTATACTCTTTTTGGCTCAAATAAATTTTATAAAAATTCTCTACAGGTTTGGATGTTCTTATGTTGACACCCATCAGAAGACAGAGCTATCACATGGCGCCGGGATGCATATTTGCCCTCATCAGAATAGGAGCAAAAAAGGAATGATTACTCTCATGTGGCAAGTGGCATTGGCATCAGCAGCAGGGACACCACTCCCTTTACTTGTATTCTTTTTAATGGTCACAAGTGTGGCAAGACCAGATAACATTTTGTAGTGAACAAAGTTGGTAATGTGGTGTCCTGGGCAGTTATCACATGCAAGGCCATTCAACAGCTTATGAGCTGTCTTTCTTTGGTCAACTTGGTCTTCCCACATTGAGGCCTTGTCTTTGTCGGTTCAGGCAGCCAAGGCAAAATCCTATAAGCTGGGTATCTTAAACAACAGAAATGTATTTTCCTACCATTTGGGAGGATTGAAATCTGAGATCAAAGTGCCAGCATGATCAGGTTCTGGTGAGAGCTGTCTTCCTGGCTCATAGACTGCCTTGTCCCCTGTTGGGGTCCAGCCCCAGCGGTCCAGGGGTTCCCAAAGGTGTGGATGGAGTTGGCAAAGAATGAAGGAGACGGAGACAGCGTTCAGTTGATCAGCATAGCCAGGTTCTCTCTCTTTATTGTCCTGTTACATCTGTATTTATACCATTTGATCCTATAAGCATGCCTCTATAATTACATCATGGTATGTTTTGGGTAATCTTCTACAGTTCCTTGTTTCATTTCCATAGTTTCTTATCTGACCTTTGCCAAAAATCCTGTCTCTATCTAGTTCTGTTGATTTTAATCTTGTCTAGGTTAATCTCTGTATTCCATTTCAAGGGCTATTCCAAGGTCACTGCTCTACTGATAAGCTACAAGGAAGTGACTGAAGGAGATTATCCTACCCAGTAAAGGTTATGTCCTCCCAGCCTCGCTGCTTGCCTTCCCTGGGACTACCCTGTGTCGGTGGGTCTCCAGGGGTATAGGCTTTGGTGCTTTCCCTGGTGGGAAGACCCCTGGGGATGTGGGCCCAACAAGTCCCAAATTTATTGCCAACAGTCTTAGTCCAAGTTCTTCATAAGTAGTACATGGTATTTCTGTAACACTAGGGGGGGTTACTGATTTATTCTCTTCCTTAGTCCTGTTAATCCCTAACTCCAGGGAAAAATCCTCACCTGGGTAAACAACCTTTCTCAGGGAGGTGGTCCTTGTTAAAACACATAGCACTAAGAGGGGGAGCAAACATATGCCATATACGCCAGGTCCCTTGAAACATAAGCTGTGCAGATGTTTCTTCCCTGCAGCGACTGTGTCAAGCAGCAAGGGTGGACCGGCTTCTGGCAGTCCCCCCTTCTCACTTTCTCCCTCCGTGCTCACATAGCCTTGCCTTGGTGCCTGTATGGAGAAAGATCTCTCTCTCTCTTTCTCTCTCTCTCTCTCTCTCTCTCTCCCCCTCTCTTCTTATAAGGCCACCAATTCTATCAGATTAGGACCTCATCCCTATGACCTCATTAAACTTAATTACCTCTTAAAAGCCCTACCTTCTAATACACTTACATTGGGAGTTAGAGCTTTACCATATGAATTGCCATGGAGGGGAGAGGTGGGAGGCACACAATTTAGTCCATAGCAGTCACCCTTCTCTAAAATAGAAGCCAGATGGACTCTTCCAGTCTCCTTTGCAGCTGGGGTGCAGGCATATGTCACAGGCTGAGCAGTCAGGTGCCTTCAACTCGGTAAAGTCCAGGAGGAGGCAGGAAAGGGGTTGAATCCACTCTATAGGAGATTGGTGCCACTTGGCAGGGAGTTATGGGCTCTCAGAAGCAGTCCCAGAAGGTGTCCAATTCAGATTATCTGCTAGGTGAGTCCAGGGCTCTGGCCCCTGCTCTATATCAACAGCCACCCCTCATCCTCACCCTCACCTTCACCACTTGTAACTTGTGCTCCTGGTTGCACAGCTTCTACAGCTGACCCTGCAATTAAGAAAGCCAATGTTATAACTTATATGGGTGCTGAAAACTAAACCATGACCTTTCCTTCTGCTTTTTTTGCCAGCTCTTCTGGAGGATTTTTCTTTCTTTCGTTGGTGCTATTTTGAATGGATATTTGGCAATGTGATCTTGTACCAATTCTTGGCTTGTTTTCCTTGGGCTCATGCCTCATCTTTTCCCCACTTTATTTTGTGCCATACGAGGTGGGGGAGGAAGCTTATCCCTGGAAGTTGTGTGTCGCAGTCTCCCATGACACCTGGTTTCCAGCTGGTTTCAACCAAGGAGAGGCACCAGAGGGAGATGGAGGGAAAAACCAGGGTATTTCTCCCCCTCTTTCCACCCTGTGTAGCTCTCCAGCAGGGTCATCTCCTGCTCCATGACTTCAGCTAAGCCGGGACAGGCCCCTGGAGCCAGCTTCTGCCAGGTGCCCCTGGCTCTGTGCTTTAGCCTATGAGCAGTGCCTTCTTGCTGCTGCTCACCTCTTAATGGCCTCACCACCCCCATTTGGCTTCTCTGTTTTCCCACCATCTATGCTACCACCTCACTGTACTACATGCCCTCTGTTTAAATGCTTAGAGTGGTTCTCATTTTCCTGTTGGATCCTGAATGATACAGTACGAAGACATCATTTCTGTTTCATGTCAAAGAACCACCACATGCCAGTGGGCTTGAGTGGGACCCTGTGTGATGCCTTCATCCTGTTGTGTAGAATTTCTCTTGCTGTTTCAGACAAGATCACTTCTCCAAAGTTAATGACTATGAGGTAAGTGTTATCAGGCCGTCTCCACAATTCTTCTGGTCTTTTCAGATTACAAGAAGCAGTGTTCAAAGAGACTTATGATGGAAAAAGTAACGATTAGAAGCAGCAGCTAAATTTTTGCCTCACTGACCATAAGATCCCATGAGGATAAAGCGAGATAAAGTAGAGATGGGTCAGGGAAGGCTGATACATAAATAAGGAATTTATAAAAATGTGCCTGGCTTTTAGAAAAACAATTATAAACACTTTTCTTTCTAGTTCAAAGCGGCGGGGGGATACATATGCAAAGTATTAATTATGGCATTATCAATTAAAATAAATCTTCATGTCCAACAGTAATAAAATTATGTTTCATCATGAGATATTTTATCTCATGGAATAGTTTACAACCAATAGCAAAATAATAATGAAGGTGATGTAGCAACTTGGAAATGTTTACAGAAGTGTTAAATAAATCATACTAACAGGACCAGATAAGGTGTCTACTCTGTGATCACAGCCGTGTGAAAATCACAGATGCATATGGACAAACCAGAAATTGTGTGGGACGATGAATTGGTATTAAGGTAATACAATGATAGGTGGATTTTTTTTTAAAATTGCCTTTTTAAAAGTAAAGATGTTTGCACAACAATAACATTTTCCCTTCTTTTTTCCTCCCCTTCCCTTTCCTATCCAGGGTCATGTACTACTGAGTGATGACAGGAAGAGGACAGGCAGGGCTGAGAGGCAGCCAACTACCAGGTCTTGGGGCACATTGAAGGGCATATGGGAGTAATAAGGAATATTAAAAAGCATAAAATGATAAATACTGAAGAACCAGGTAATATGAAATTTTAGTGATTCTTAGGACCTATATAGAAGCAAGAACAAGTAGGACTTTAAATTTGGGCTGAATAATATATGGTATTTATAATAAACTAGAGGCCCGGCATACAAAATTTGTGTGAGGGTATGGTCCCTAGGCCTGGCCTGCAATCAGGGTCATCTTCCCCAGATGCCTACAGCAGGTCCCCCCCCCACCCCCGTTCCCCATTCGCCATCGGGTGATCAGAGCCTGCTGGCCAGGGAAAGGGACCAAGAGGTGGTCAGTGCGCCTCATAGTGACTGGTCCAGCGGTCGCTCTGGTAGTTCTACTGTTAGGGTCAATTTGCATATTACCCTTTTATTATATAGGATAGAGGCCTGGTTCACAGGTGGGAGCCTGCTGGCCTGCTCTGAAGGGGGCCCCGGATCGGGGTTGGGGGGTCCCTGCTGGAGGGGTGAGGCTGGCCTGGGCAAGGGGCTTCCAGGGATTTGCAGGCAGGCCATGCCCCCAATTGGGGTGGGGGTCCCCACTGGGGTGGTGGGGCTGGCCTGGGCAAGGGGCCGTGGACAGTTTGCAGGCCAGCCACACCCCTGATTGGGGTGGGGGTCCCTGCTAGGGGATGGGACCAGCCTGTGCTTGGGGCTACTGAGGGTTTGCAGGCCGGCTATGCCCCCATCGGCATGGAGGTCCCTGCTGGGGGGAGAGGCCAGCCTGGACAAGGGGCCGTGGGCGGTTTGCAGGCCTGCCACACCCCTGGCTTTGTCAGGAAGGATGTCTGGAATGACATCTTGTCTATCTAGTCTAATTAGCATATTACCTTTTTATTAGTATAGATTATTTCCAATACTTTACACATACTACCACATACATTATCATGGATATGGAGTTCCTTTCCTGACACTATTAACAGATAGAGAAACGAACTGAGAGAGGTGAAGTGGCCTGCTCACATTTACACCACTGGGAAAGTCTTTGACTCCAATTCATTGGCTTCCACACCTTGTTGCTTCTAAACAACTAAGATGGTGGTTGATCAACACCAGTGTCCCTAATAACTGGAGATGGTTCTTCCTTTGTTCAGTCTTGATACCTCTTCCTGAGTCTTCTTGAGCGGCTTGGCAGACCACAGCCCTGGGTGACTGCTTCTCTCTCTAGATCAAAGTTTTCCCGAAGTGGAATCTTATCTATGATCAGAGGCTTCCTATCAGCTGCAGTCTGCTCGTCCTCTCCATGTTGACTCCAATGAGATGACAGCTCAGGAGAGCATCAGCTGCTTTTAGGAAGGGTGCACGTAAAAAAAAAGGCTGCCTGCCTTTTTAGGACTTTCTCACAGGTCAGTTGAAGGATTAAATTTCAAAAATGTGTGTATGGGATTTAGCACTGTGCCTACCACATAAAAAGTTGGCTAGCTAGCTACTAGTAAGAGTTCCATTAGTAGTAAAATTGGAACAGCATCAATTAACTAAGAGGTTGGGATTAGAAATAGCCCCATGGAAAAATTTCCTTCAGAAATTCTGAGCAAGGAGAAAGGTTTTTTCTTTCGTCTCCCATAAAGTTATTTAATTCTTGGTTCTAGGTAATTCATGTGCTTTATTTTTAGCCCAACTGCAAGGAGACTCAATTAGGCAATCTTATTTTAGTTTTTTTCTTCCCCATTCTTCATCCTCTTTACATCTTGCTTCCTATCTTAGGTATTGTAAATTGTTTGATATCAAATCTGTTTTGGAAGAAGGCAGAATACAAATGAGTTGATTACCAAATAAATCAAGTAGTTATTGTCCACAGCTCAGCTGATTGAATAGGCATGTCACTTGTCCCCCTGTTATATTATGAATCAATGTATGTATTTTTACAGTGTGTTTAATCTATATACTTAGTAAGTGCCATTAATTTAGTTACTGCTCAACAAAGAATTACCATCAGTAACATAGAGATTAACTTTAACAAGAAGGTATATGTTCCTATATTTCTCACTCATGCTATTTCCTGATAAAACAGGTTCATAGTTCATTGGTGAAAAATGTGTGTGTGTGTGTGTGTGTGTGTGTGTGTTTCTTCTATTGAGTATGCTCTAGCTATATTACAATAAGTACAGTTTATAATCTTATCATCATGCAATCATTCATTTATTCATTTAGCAGGTATCTATCCCTACTATAGGCCAGGTTCTATGTTATAACAGAACCTCTCATGAACTTTTCAAGTTCTCCATGGTCAAGCCTTCCTCCAAAGCCTGAGAGTGGTGAGTGCCCAGGCCATTCATTTGATACTTGATATCTATTCTCTGGCTTTGTAAATTGCTTTTTTATGAATGGTATTCTGTATTTCCTATAAGATTATACTCTTCTATAGAGCAAGGATCTTATCTTACTAATCTTTGAAGCCCTAGTACCTACCTAGTACATTGTCCTATACATACTAGGTTCTCAACAAATGGTTTTATTAATACTTATATTATGCCATTCTGGTAATTCAAAATAAAATAAGTGGATATTATATGGGAAGTGAAATTTGATGCCTCTGGATTCATAAAATTCTATTATATTGACATATTGAAGTATATCCAAGGCCCAAGATTAGAGACTGATGGGACAGTCTAAACTAGATTAGTAAGGCTGTAGGAAAGCATCTAAGCAGAGGTGGCTGAGTGAATCTAAAGGTTGGAACCTGCAGCCTAGACTATGTCCAAAGAAATGAATGGACTCCCAACCCAACACTATATTTAAACTGACATAGCCTAGGAAAGTATGAGTGTAATAATAATGGGAGTTGGGGTTGTACCTTCTGAGAATGGACAGGCATGTCATGAGCAAAACCAATCCTAAACACTAATATGAATAGAATTTATCCTGTATATTGGCCCCAAAAAAGAACCATTTTTAAAAGTAGGAGAGATGGAAAATGATTACTTGCCAAGCAAAGGCTTGTTTATCTCAAGGCATAACTGATGAACTAGTAAGAGCAGTGGTGTTTAGTTTGGAGGTGGATGTAATGAAAGATATAAAAATAAATAAATACAAAAATATCTCTAGGGAATGAAAAGCCAGTATTTCTACATATTCAGTGTCATAGCTGAATGCTCCCATGGTTTCCAATGCTAAGGACCCACAGAGTACCTCTTAGAAGGAAGCCTTTTTTGTTTTGTGGACCACACCCAAGTTGAAGCATCTATACCCATTTAAGTACTAAGAACTTGACACAAATTCCTCTTACATCATAGTAATTCTCAAACTTGAGCTATCATCACTTGGAACTTATTTTTGTTTTGTTTTGTTTGTTTGTTAAGCATATTCTTGGGCCTCACCTCCAGAGATTTTGATTCAGTAGATCTTTTTAAAAAGTTTCCAGGTGATTTTGGAAACTGGCCAGGTTTTGTGTCTACTGGTCCAGATCTCTCTCATTCTTCTGCACCACACTCTGCTGGGGACCTAGGGTTGGAAAAGCGGTGGTTCACCTTCAATGATGAGTTATTGGGAAAACAAAACTTGCACAAATGAACAAGGAGAGAATAACAGTGATAAAGGGAAGTTTAAGGTAGATTTAAGATGTCCTTAGACTGGAAAAGGGGCAGGACATCCCTAGCAAGAAAGTAGCCTTAGCAAAGCCACAGAAATGAGACTAAGCAGGGAGCAGGGCCAGATGACTGGGGTGGAGGGGACACATAATGGCGTAGATGGAAATAAATCTGACTTATGGGTATTTAACAAGTGACTATGTAATTCTTGTTAAAGAATGCTACTCATACACAGTAACCCAGTGGAAAGTGTGACTTGAATCAATAATTCTCACCAAGTTGGAGTTATAAGACACTGCAATTGCTGGTGTGATTTCACAGTGTCCCACTTTTTCCCTCCATATCTCTCCAAAGACCTCATTAGCATGGCATCCAGACCCTAAGCACTTCAAGTTTTCCCTTTGTGAGGCTTTAAAAATGCTTCTCAAGAATTTCCAACTCTAATATAAAATAACACTTGAGTTAGAAATCTAAAAATCACATTTCCATGTCAGCACATTTCCCAGCCATGTCCATGTAGGAATATGGGAAAGAGGAAGCCTGTCAGAGAATGTTACAGAGCCCATCTTAATCATAATAAGACCTACCACCTCATATTGTTAGTGCTAACTTGGGAAATTTATCTAATAATGTATGCTGAAGTTCTACTCTGAGCCAGGTGTCATAAGTCTTCCTTAAGGAGCTCACCTGTTCATTAGATTGAAAGACAAGTCCAAATTTGGATGTGCACCCAGCACAAATAGATCATAAGATCCAAAAATGGTGAATGGCAAGTAGAAGAAAGTGAAGAGACACTGAAAAAGGTTAAGAAGGGTCTGCTAAGTTAAAGAGTGAAAGTTTTCTATTCATACCTGTGATTGTAGCCATGAACACAAGTATAATACCAAGACTAAACAGCATCAGAATTATGAGGTAGTAATTTCTTACTTGCCTGTGGCATCAGCAAGAATTGCCCTAATTGGCTCACTTCCATTGTGGTTTTGTTGTTTTTCTTTAAATATATGTTTTTATTGATTTTCAGAGAGAGGAAGGGAGAGATAGAAACATCAATACTGAGAGAGAATCACTGACCAGCTGCCTCCTGCACACCCACTACTAGGGATCGAGCCTGCAATCCGGGCATGTGCCCTGACCAGGAATCGAATCCTGGTTCATGGGTCAACGCTCAACCACTGAACCACACCGGCCAGGCAGTAGCTTTGGTTTTTAAGAGTGATACACAGAAAACAAGAAGGCAAGAAGAACAATTTAGGTAGATAATAGAAGTGAGCCTTAGAGAAAAGTGCTATGATTCTAATTCCTTCCAGGAGAAGAAAAGCCAGAAAGGGGACTTAAATACAACATTTAACTAGAGGAGAGTTATTTTATTTTATTTTATTTTAAATATATTTTATTGATTTTTTACAGAGAGGAAGGGAGAGGGATAGAGAGTTAGAAACATCGATGAGAGAGAAACATCAATCAGCTGCCTCCTACACACCCCCCACTGGGGATGTGCCCACAACCAAGGTACATGCCCTTGACCGGAATTGAACCTGGGACCCTTCAGTCCGCAGGCCGATGCTCCATCCACTGAGCCAAACTGGCCAGGGTGAGGAGAGTTATTTTATGGGGAAAAAAGCACTTTTCTGTCTTAAAGTGGCTTCAGTGACAGGAAATGGCTTTAATTTCAACAAGAGAGGTCAATTTATGTATAAGGAAAACTTTCTGACTAGAAGCATTGTTACAGAGAAGATAACTGAGGAATTGGTGGACTCTCCTTTCTTAGAGACCTTAAAGATGAGGAGAAACGACTTTTGACTGAAATGGTAGAATTATGGCAGGGGAAGAAGAGGTGGGTACACTGCACCCTTAAAAGTCCAGCAATTCAGACTCTGCCCATCCTATAGAACAAAGAAGGTGATTTTTACAATAACAACAACCACAATCAGAGCTGTCCTTTACCTAGTGCTTACCAAGAGCACAACAACCCCATAAGGCAAGTTATTATGTGCATATTACAGATAAGGACACTGAGGCACACAGAGATTTAGTTACTTGTTCAGAGTCGCACATCTACAAGGAGTAGACCAGGTGTATGGCCCAGTGGTGGGTTTCTGACTGTCTCATGCTTACCCACCTTGAGGACCTGTATCTCCCTGTGGCTCTACCTCTGACTTACATCTTCTAGGAGGCAAAATAAGAAGGGCCATTTTTAAACTTACATTCTTCATAAAATATTGTGGTTGAGGGGTGGAACTCTTTTAAGTCCAGGTCTTTTCTCATAAGCTTTCTCTTCTGTCCAAACAGTGAATAGGCAGCAGTGGTGTTACCCAAGACACTTAGCTCACCTCCTCACCCCAGCTCAGGACCCACTTCCAGTTAAGAAGCAAGGCACAGACCCTTTATTAATTTACCTCCACAGGCCTTATTCCAAAAATGATTTAAGGCAGCTCAAACCTAAAACAATTCCTAGTTTCAAGCAAACCAATACACCTGCTTCTCCAGTCCACCAAAGAGCTTTCATACGTATGTACCTGTCCTTAAGCAGATGCGTGAAACACTCCACTCTCATACAGTTTCAGGTATAATCAGGTCAGTTAAGCAAAAGAACAAAATGCTTACTTGGTGTGAGAGATGGTCTTAATCCACCCAAGGAAGGCTGTTCTCAGGTTGGGAATGGGATGGGAAAGAAGAAAAAAAATATTTTTAAAAACCTGTTCCCCAACTATTAAGACCAGTTTTTCTCAACCAGAGATAAACAGAAAAACTGACCCTGGGTTTCATGGCTTTCTGGATAGTTCCAGAAAAGACCTTGGGAAATAAATGTTCAGATTTTCATCACAGCTTCTCTTAACTTGGATGCAATAATTTGGGTCCAGTGTGCGTGTGGTTGTCTATAATTCAGAAGAAAACAATTTATCATTTTGGAACATTCAGTGTTTGGGGTTCTCATCTCTATACCCCTCATCCTGCCTGAAGTGCCATTGCTTAGGTTTGCTCCATGTGAGAATTCATCTTACAGCTCTTACTTCAAGAAAATTAGTCAGAAAGACCAGCGCCCAGTCTTCCTTCCTCTGACCTCTGCCACTTTCTGTCTGCTCAACAGGGAAGTATTAGTCTTGTCATTGGGGAGAGTCCCCTCAAGTTCAAGACCTGCCTAAAGGGTAGGCAAAACCACTTGTGGCCCTAAATGAAGCTTCTGGTGAGAGTCCAGCCGAGGAGGCAGGGACCCGTGGCTCAGTGAACACATGGGCCCACCACCCTTCACACCAATAAAACCAGACCTTCACACCCTCTTGTCAATCACTTGAACGAGCCAGCAAAGAGCCTTCTCAGGTCTGTGCCCAGTGTCTCCACCCAGAGACAGTCTGGAATCCACTGAGTTTGGGTCACAGGTCAGAAAGAACGCACAGGTGGGCAGGTCTCCTCGCACTGCGAGAGGCACTGTGATTGTCTTGGTGGTCCATTCACCTCCCATTACCATCAAATAAGCCCTGGATTGAATTACTAATTATTTAACAAAACAGAGTGGGCAGCAGGGATGGGGGAGGGGCAAGAAAGCCTAGAAGAGAAGCAGACAATGTAGTAGAGTGATGTGACCCAATGTCACAATGTCAGGGATTCCTAACGTTTTGAGGGGCATAAACCCTTTGTGAATCACTGAAATTCCGCAACCATTCTTCAGAGAATAATGTCACACAGCACAACATCTTACATACAGTTTTAGGTGGGTTTCATGGGCACCCCGGAGCCCAGCTATGGACATAGACAAGAGCCCCAGCAAAGACACTGTCCCCTCGAAAGCAGACAGAGGGCTGGGGCGGGCCCTGTCAGCCCTCTTTCCTCAAATGCTCTTGTAGTCCCAGCGGGAAATGGAATACTCTGGTTTCAGGGAAAGACGTAGCTTGGGTTCCAGTTCACAATTAACCAGCTTTGTGACTTTGGCCAAGATACTTAACCTCTCTGAGCCTCAGTTCTCTCATTTAGAAAATGGGGCTAATAGCAGTGTGTCTGTTTGTGGGATTGTTTAGACATTGACAATTGTTGACATGTGAGAGCACACATGAACTGCTTGGCGTGGTGCTTTAGCATACTAAGTGCTCAGAATATATCAACCAGGAGCAGGTCCTGTCAAAAGTCACACCAGACCCACAGGGATCACTAAATGGTCAGAGCTTGAGAGCGAGAGACATGGGCATTGGCAGCCGCAGAGGTGACTGGGCCATTGTCCTCGCTCTCAGGGCAGGATCCGTCCATCAACACCGCTGTGCGCCGGCTTGTGAGGCAGCATCGACAGGAATGAGCGTGAGTTTTCTGGTGAGACAGATGGGGGTGTGTAGGGAAACGGCAAATCCAGGAGCAATTTTACATTCCTGAGAAACACAAGCCACAACAAACTCAGCTCTGTGACAAGAATAAACACTGATGTGGTAGAAATACCTGCGAACCTCTCTGAAGCCCCACGTTGCAATCTGCCAGAAGAGCAAATGAAGAGGGGAAATGTGCAATGAGATTCTTCTCAGAATTTTGGCAGCTGCACCGAGTGAGTCCCACACTGCCACAGCTCCAAAGGCACCATCGTGACACCTCAGGCACCAAGGAAATGTCAGTTCAAGCGATTAAGGCCTTTTCCACAGGCATAACCCATCAAGTTCCATTTTTAAACATTTCCTTGACAGCATCCATCAAATCAAGTCACGTTTCTCCCACTCTCTTGGTTTTTAAGACAGTCACATGTCAGGGCGTAAGGGAACAGGGAGGAAGGGAGGCAGAAGGCAAAGGGCCTCCCAGTTGGCAGTCTGTGTGAATTTTCACTTCCTAGGTGTAGGAGGTCCTTCTGATTTTGTACCTGTGGTTTTCTAGATGCACATTAGTAGCGATACCCTCCGACTATCAGTACCTATAAAACAATGACCAGCGTCACCTACCTTATAGTGAGTGAAATCAGTCCTTGCTGTCAGCGGGAAGGGGATCCACTGAGCCCTGGCTGGTGCCAAAGTCTAGGCTTGGGAAGGCGCCTCCATCTGGTGGCATACACGCAGGTCACGCGTAGGGAAAGCAGAAAGCACATGGCTCAGAATTGATGGAGCAGCAAACATGCATTCAGTTCTGGGGTCTTAGCTCTATGTGTGCTCTCTGCAAACTATTGTCCTACCTTGAAAACAACCCTGGGACAAATCTGCCCTGGGAGGGAGAAAAGAGGCATCTCACTGCCGAGATAGCCTAACCACAGACCTTGTCCTCATGTTGACAATTAATTCACAGGATTGGCAGGCTGGGTCCCCAACTGGAGAAAATTTGACTCTGAACATTCCAGCTGTTGGTCTGTAGGGCCCTCCCACACTGCGAATTACACTCTGGGGATAAACCATTTACGAGCAGCTCTGCTAATCCGGAACAGATGTGGGGAGGGTTAATCTGGAGACCCTTCGGGGAAGCAGGTGAGAAATGAGCCAAGTCTATCTGCAGGCCCCACCTCACTCTGCACCGACCCACCAGCCAGAAGAGCCACAGATCTCCATGCTGCTTCAAACCCGGCCGCTTAAAGAGGTGGAAGTGGGGACGGCTCAGCTGAGGTCCCTGGACACTTGAGAGAAAGGAGTAAACACTCAGGCCAGGAAGAGGTGGGGCTTCAGATTGTGGAGCTCAGGAAAGGCTGGTTTGCTTTGAAGTGAGGAATGCAGCTGGCATCTTCCCATCTTGGGACAAAGTCTTACTTCTCTCCAAGATGCTGGTCTATAATCCAGCAGGCACAGGTGCCGGGGCTGAAGCACTAGTCACCTCCGTGGGGTGACTGCTGTGTACAGGCCCAATGGAAAACTCAGGAAGGGCCCGCCTGCAAAGCAAAGGACATCATACACACACGTACATAAACAGTCACATACCACACACATCACATGTACACATATCACAGACTCACACACCACATGTGCGTCACACGTACATAAACATGCCACACCATACACACACACACATGCAGTCCAATGCCTACTTTGGGAAGGCAGGTTCTCTGAGTGGAAGTTCCTAGGGCAGGCCCTGCTCTACCTGTCCCTGCGGGCCCTGGTCAGGTGAACAGCAACTCCGACGCTCCAGGGAGGGCCCATTGCACAGGAGAACCATCAGGTTCCCAGTCTCCTGTCAGCCCCAGTAATGTGCTCTGACAAAGCTCTAAGGGGCAGCTGAAAGGAGAGTCCTGCAATATGGAAGCAAGCAGAGGTGCGAAGGGGGGGGGGGGCAGGCAATGAGCACAGCTCCTGGACACCTTGTCTGTCATCTGGTCTGATGAGAAACAGACATTTTAAAGAACAAGTACCCTAGGAGATTGAAGGAATGTATTGATAATATAAGTTAATATTTATTTTCAAAAATAGCTTTTATTATTTATTGAAACTTGTCATGAGCCAAGCACTTTCTTGGGTGCATGGCATAGTTTACCACTAGTCCTCATGACTGCTTGGTGAGTGAATACTGCCACCTTCATTTTGCAGATGGAGAAATGAAGGCACAGAGAGCCTAAGATAGGGCACAACAGCAAAGGCAGGACTTGAACAGGTCTGCCAACTCCAGGGCCCAAGTTCTTTACCTCTGAACTATGTTTCTACTGTGTTGGGAAATTTTGATTGCCCTTGAGAAAAAGACATATGACAAAATGTACCAGGGGAGTGTAGGAAGTGAGATCAAGCAGATAAATCCAGTATAAAATTTGTTTCTAATTAAATCTGATACAAAATTTTAAAATATGTCATCATATACTGTTGCCAGACAAAAAGTGTTCCCAAATGCTAGCCGCAACCACTGACTTCTCAAAGAGTGACAACGTCCAGAGGCCTTTGTAGACGTTTGAACAGTAGAAACCTGACTACAGACTGAATTAGCCCCGAGCTCCTTCCTGCTGCTTCTGGCGGGAGCAGGGAGCTCCGCCTCCCTGGTGGAGGCCACTTGTCTGAAAAGTATCTATTTGTTGGAGGAGCAACTGAATAATTTTTAAGTCAGTTTGAAACCAGTGGGTGTTAGAAAGCTGTCTGGCCCTGAACTGATACTCTGCGTATCAATGTGGTTGTGATACAGGATTCCAGGACAGAGGGATAGGGAAACTGAGACAGGAAAGTGAAAACAAAGCCAAACATGCCGCCAATTTGTAGTCAGCTTGTAACTAACAAACCATTATCTTCTCAGCCAAGGACACAGAGCAAATGGTTAAAAACCTCCCTAAGGAGCGAATGCAGAAAGGGAGGGGGGAAAGGGAAAGGACAAAAACGTGGTTTTACTCCCTAAGCAGGGAAGCCAGCAGCCTCAAAGCTTGGCAAGATAGTTGCCAGGTGCTTCTCATGAATTCTGGGAAGGCCACAACAAAGTAAACAAACAAACAAACAAACAAAACAAAAAGGGAACCTTGAGAATGAATCTGTACCAAAATATTCACCAGAGAAATTTTAAACCTATAGACAGGAGGGTATATAACTCCTCGGACCCCCACCCAACTTGCTCTTCAGATGAGCTGAGAGCCCGTCTGAGCTTCATAAGCCAGATGTATAGATTTGCTTGCTTTGTTCTTTAATAAAGGTGCACGCTTTAATTGCTTTAATAAATTGGCTTTCACAACGTAGTCAAGGTCTCTCACATAAAGTCATTTATATGAGAAGACAAGGATCGAGGTTGGGGACAGCCCTCTCCCACTGGCTCAGGCAGCACATCTCTGGTGTCGGTGAGAGGTGCCTGTGACAGTTGCCCAACAATATTGATATCAACAACGCTTCCAACGCGATCGTGGGCATCAGCTCTGGTCACTTGGGTGGCTCCACCCCCATCCGGAGGCTGGTGATCTAGTGGGGACTACCCTCTGGCTTACTGCAATCAGCTGTTAGAGGCAGACTCAGGTTACTGCATGTGCATGTTTTCCAGACACTGCCTCCTACAGGTCCTCAGGTCATGCTAAGCTGTAGGAAGTAACAAGCTCAAGTTGGTCAACTATAGCATGACAAGGCAAAACACTGACTTAAAAAATTAAGTCAGGGTGGAAGAGGGCATAGAGTGGACAAATGGCATTGGGAAAAAATTTAAAAATATATAAAATTAAGTCAATAAATTAAGGATCTCCAAAGAGGGACAGCTGAGTCCTTATAATCTTGATGCCTGTCTCCCTGGAAACCATCTCTCTTTTAGGGCTATTTTAGGCCAGCCTACAAGGACCTGCTCTTCTCTAAGCTTTGATGAGAGGGTACTGCCACCCAAATGTGGACATAAACTCCTTCCATTTATTACCTGCAATGCAGTTGTGATAGCACTGGAATATTAAACTAAAGGTTTAGGGATAACAAAGGAGAAATAAACAAAGAAACTAACATTCAACCAAACCAACTAGCATCAAACTACTGTCATCTCATCCTTCTTTGTCCTGCTCCCTGCCTGCCTCTGAGAGGCCAAGCCCATCTTCATTGCCTGGAAGCATTATCAGTCATGTTTACACACCTCAAAATCCAAACTCGTGGGTAGAAGATCTGGAGACAGAAGTTCCCTCCCTCATGCCCTACGCCTCCTTGCTCTTGCTCAGAAGGTCTTTAATTTGTCTCTTTACTCATCAGATCATTATTGAGCACTTCCTGTGTGCTGGGCATTTGGATGGTTCTGATGATGCAATAGTGGAAAAACTGCCACCATGGAGCTCCATTGGGTGGTTTCTGGGGTTCCTTCACAAGCCCCTGGAGGTTCATGTGCTGTCATAAATAATTTTTATGTTTCCATATAACTTTCCTTTGACTATTGATTCACTAGCTTCTGGGTCAGTTCAGTCTTTGTGTAAAGGATTAAACTCTGAGTTTCATCTTCAGAAAGGATGCACAATGGCCACTTCTGTTTTGATACAAATGGGAGTGATGGGCTACTGATGGTCTGGGGGTTTTGGTTCTAGGTATCAACAGCACAGATAGTGCTAAGACTCTGAGAGGACTTTATTTTTTAAATATGTTTTTTGAGCCCTCATTTCAATGCATTAAGCATCATAATCATACCTACACTGCAAACGTGACCTCAGGATATCTTGAAGCTCCAAAGAAATCCCTTTGACCCTAGAAAGTTGTTGTTCATTGTACTGTGCCTGTGATATTGACAGGACATCTGTACTAAAACACTGCACAGTTTTGGAAGACTGGTCAGACCCAAGACCAAGGAAGCACTGAAACCTAATTCAAATCTGAGGGCAGGGACTAGGCTTATGTGGGGAAAGGTGTGAGATAAGAGTTAGAGGCCAAGAAGAGCTGAGCCAAGTCTGGTGAATGCTTCATATAGAGCCATATAGTCAAGGGCAAGCTGGAGGTCTGTGGAACAAGGAGTCAAGTCGAGGAATTTCAAGCCTCTGTGTCAGCAGAAGACAAAGATCTAGAATGATGTAGGATGTTGAGCCAAAGTGGCTACAACCTTGAACTTGCAGGAGTAAGTATGACACTCAAAGGCTAGCTCTGATCTCTCAAAGCTGGAGTGGTGAGACCCAGTTCAGCAGGTGGCTGGAGAGGAGCACAGCACACAGGGATGACTAGGTCAAGTCAGAGCTTCTTATATTCAAGCCATCTTCACACTCCCCACTTTCCTAGAGATCCTCCTAAACCAGCGGTTCTCAACCTGTGGGTTGCGACCCCTTTGGGGGTCGAACGACCCTTTCACAGGGGTCACCTAAGACCATCGGAAAACACATATATAATTACATATTGTTTTTGTGATTAATCACTATGCTTTAATTATGTTCAATTTGTAACAATGAAATTGGGGGTCACCACAACATGAGGAACTGTATTAAAGGGTCGCGGCATTAGGAAGGTTGAGAACCACGGTCCTAAACCCTGGCCCTGCACTTGGTTTCCTCCCCCACCTCAGCTCTCCAGCACCATGAGATTTTCAGAGGCCCCGATTACTTCCACAGCAGTAATGCCCATTACTTCCACAGAAAAGAAATAACAACATGATCATGGATACCATTGCATTCCATCTTTCAAAAAGTTTCTCAAGATAATTCATATAAATTTACAGCAAGTTAAAGCCTATATATTTTGTGTGTATTCTAGAGTGCTGTATTTCATTATTTGACTGCCAGGAGGGTAATTCCCCATTTGGTTACTAATTACTATTTTTATTACATTCAAGAGACTTTGCTCTTTTTTGGTGATGTTTTTGCCCTGTAATTAGATGTGATGAAAAAATTGGAAGAGTTTTAAAGTGATCTTGGGATTTTTTTAACAATCACACTGAGAGATGAAAGGATCAAAGAGTCAAAGCAATAAAAACAGAGGACACAGCTGTCACTTATTGTCCTAGCACAATGGTTCTCAAGTTTGGCCCATGAATGTATTGGAGTCATGAGATCTTTCTGTGTAATCCATGGAGCCAATACTATTGTCCTAATGATACTAACAAGTTATTTACCTTTTACTTTCTCGACACTTGCACAGAAGCAATGGTCGGTAAAACTGCTGATGGCTTAGGGCAACCAAGGCAATGGCACTAAACTCAACTAGTAGTCATTCTATTCGTCACCACTACAAACTCAGAGAGAAAAAAAGTCTCAATTAAGGACACCCTAGATGAAGCAATAAATATTAGTTTTATTATATCTCCAACATGCAGTATGAGGACAGATCCATTCAAAGTGCATGGAAGATCAATGAACTTGAGTGTAACAGAGCATGACTAGTGCATGGATATGGTTTTTGATTCTACATTGCAACTGGCTTTTTAAAAAAACTACCATTTGTTGAGTTTCACTCTAGTAACAGAAAGAATATCCACAATTATCTGAAAAGGTTGGTAAAATGCTCCTCTCTTTTCAAGCTACCGTAGCAAACATGAGAATCTAGATGTCTTCTATTAAACCAGACATTAAAGAGGTTTGCAAAAATGTAAATCAATGCCATTTTTCTTCTGTTTTTTTGTGTATGTTTTTGGGGAGGGCGGGGGGCGGGGCGGAATGTGCACACAAACACATCCCTCCATTCTTACCAGGCCAAAAATATCTTGCTGACTCATTAAAAAGCAGAAGCTTTTGACTTGTTTATAACAAGAAGAATCCATCTATAATAATGAAAGCCAAAATGACACCCATACCCACTGCCCCAAACTCCCCCACCCCCTCCAGCAGCTACCAGCTACCAGCAGTCTGTCTAGACAGCCTGGAGCTCATGTCAGAGAGCATGAGTTTGATACTCAAAGGATGGATGTTGCCAGCTTCTTGACAATATCAAGATTGCTCTGAATTAACTGTTCTACCATCTCTGTTCTTAGAGTCACATGTTCTCATTTTTACATAGTGCCAAGGACAACTGGGCCTGGCCTTTCTCCTTATGTGTTACTCTTTAGTTTCCAAGAGAAAAGTTCTACTAACATCTTCTATGTGTGGAAATATTCCCTAAGTAAGAAATAACTTCTAGAGCATTGTAAGGAGTCAAGAAAGATACGTGACTTTCTTCCAAGATTTACTCCCTGAGACTTTAACTGTGCCTGTGGAGTCTGGGTTCAAGTGCATACTTAAGTAGGTTTGCAAACCAGGTCCTAAGAGAGCCATGGGTGTTAGCAAACCATAGGTATCTTGAGGCTGCCCGTTCTGCCTCACACTCACCTTAACCCACACAGAGCTCTGGATCAGTGGTTCTCCAAGTATGTTCTCTAGACCAGCAGCATCAGCTTCACCAAGGAACTTGTTACAAATGCAAATTATCAGGCCGCAGACCAGACCAGAGAAACTCTGAGGGTGGATCCCAGCAGTCTGTGTTGTTACAAGTCCCCAGATAATGCATGCACATGAAATTGGAGGACCACTGCTCTAGATAACAGGTGAAGGAGGTTAGGTTTGTCTCGGACACCTACCACCCCATCATTTCAGAGTAATTTACCCCTATCCCAATTGGGTTTCTCAACACCCTGCCATCTCTCTTCACACTGTGACAGGATCTCATTCTCATCTTCCACCAATGCTTCCCAAAATTGAAGTATGTGCAAATAAGAATTAAGGTATCAAGTTTCATTTTCTTAAAAAAAATCTCTGTGTGGAACTAAGAAGGCTGCCCAGAGGCTGACTACCTTAATCTTGTCCTTTGTCTGTAATGCTTACCAATAAGTTCTAGTTTTCCTATGGTTTTATCTAATTTTGGAAGTATTAATCTTTAATTTCTCTTTAGCTTATGCGTAACTAATAGCAACATTTGTGACTAAGCAAGTAAGCCTTGCACCTTTGTCCTAAATTCTTGTGCCAATGTTAGAGCAATATTTCCTGGAGAGACCCTATTGCATTCCTTTCTTCTAACACTGAGGAAAAGGAGGAGGACCTTAATGGCCAGTATATTGGACTCTCTTGGCCAGGACCACATTGTCAACACCTGCTGAGTGCTTTTGAGGCTAATTCAACATTCAAACTAGAACTGCTAAGCCTGGCCAGTTGCATGAAAAATATGCCCCGCCAGTCCAATGTATTACCTTTACTGGGAGAATAATTTACATTTTGGATTCTCCTGTCATGGATTCAGAAGTCTAATTCCCACGGAAAGCACAGCATTGATTTGAAGAGCCAAATGGATTGAGACTTAAGAATCCCTGGCACTAGTCCCCCATCCCATCCTGAAGCACCTGAGAGAAGAGAAAGGCAGTACTGTGAGTGCCTCCAAGCCACCTTCAGAGATGGGCAATTCTAAATCTTCCTGTGTTGGTGAATGATAGTGGAATAGTTCCCCAAGAGTATCGAGCAAGATTCAACTTTGGAGACTGGCATATACAAATATTTCCTCTAAAATGTGCCTTTGATTGGCACTTCTGTCTTGTCATTTTCTATTCAGTATGTAACAAAATAATTTTACCAACAAAGAAACCACTTTTGAATGCCAACTAAATGCATACACAACTCCCTACCAACTTCTTCGAGGATGCATGTCTGCCTGTTCCCAATATTGCTGCCAAAAACAACCCCAAACATTGGTATACATTATTTTGTCGAGGGTGGGAGTTCTTGGTCTGGCAAGGTCAAGATATGTGAAAAATCTTGAAATAAACTTAAAATTTAAAATGTTTTTATTAAATGTATTGGGGTGAAATTGGTTAATAGGATCATATAGGTTCCAGGTGGGGATTTCTATGTTACAGGATCTGTATAATACACTGTGTGCCCACCACCTAAAGTCGGATCATCTTCCATCACTATATAGTAGGCCCCCTTCACCTCCCACTGCCCCACCTTCTCCAACTTTAAAATATTAAGCAAATATAGCTTTCTCTCTTTTGTCAACTTAGGGAAGAAAAGATAGGCTGAAGATTATTTGGCACAGGGATATCTTTATTCTTAGCCTATATTCCCTTACTAACTTCTGTGGCACACACAGGTCACTTAATATTGGGGAGAGAAAATCACAAAAGGTCACACCTATTATCCTTTTGGTAGGACCACCCTGTGTCAGATGCAACATCATTGTGTTCTTAAAGATCTCCAGGGGAAGAGTTCATTCTTTCATCTCTTTTCTCTAATGACATACAATAGGACACTGGAGAAAATTTTGTAGATTCTCCTCTCCTTTGTGGTGACACTTATCCCATATGAGATGCTAATGAAGTAATAGAAAGTAAGTAATAGAAACTGGCTCTGGCTCTTGGAAGCAACATATGAGTAAGGGGATATGATTTGGGGCTCTCAGAATTGATGGAAAGCTGAAAGAACAGGGTTGAGAGAGCAAGAAGCATGAAAGACCTGGAGAGAAGGGTCATAATGAATAAAACAAGCAACAATCTGTTGTAGGTACAATGTAACCAAGACATCACTTTGACAACGGCTGGGATATTGTTATACATCTGATCTCTGAAATTCCGCTCCTTCCTTATGTCACATACACAGAATTGAAAGTCCCCAAGAGCAAGCACCAGATTGGTGAAGCTTAGATCACTGTGACCCAACCTGGCTTGGAGGAAATGTTTTGCCCCCTTGGCCTCCATAGTGGGAACAGACAGACAGAGGGAGGCAGAAACTAGGATGGCTTTCTGGCCAATAAAATGCTTAAGAGGATTAATTCCCAATAAAGAAACTGGGTCACCATTGGGAAGGAAAATAGATATATAATAGCCCATAACAATAAGATATTAGTCTTTCTCCAAAAGGGATTTAGGTATTGAATATTATGGTTAAAATCAAATACTGACACCTGGCTAGTGTGGCTCAGTTGGTTGAGCATCATAGGATGTTCCAAAAGGTCGCTGGTTGATTCCCAGTCAGGGCACATGCCCGTTTCAAACTGTATCCCCAGTAGGAGGCATGCAGGAGGTAGGTGATTGATGTTTCAATCACATCGATGTTTCTCTCTCTCTCCCTTTCTTCTAAAATCAATAAAAAACATGTATTTTTTTAAAAAATCTTGCCACAGTGTACAACATTTCCTCATCACACACTTTCCTTACATTTCTCAAGGCTGCTGGCCCAGCAATGAACTGCTTGATGGTCTTTATCTGCATTGCAACAATGACAGATGTTTTGTATTTTGATGTATGTTTCACTATTGCATCTCTGAGCTTGGGTTCTTACAAGGTACACTGATTTTAAAAATATTATCAACCTACATCTTTTTTAAAACTATATTTTTATATTTTTAGTGATTTCAGAGAGGAATGGAGAGGGAGAGAGAGATAGAAACATCAATGGTAAGAGAGAATCATTGATCGGTTGTCTCCTACATGACTCCTTCTGGGGATCGAGCACACAACCCTGGCTTGTGCCCTGACTGGGAATTGAACCGTGACCTCCTGGTTCATAGGCTGATGCTCAACCACTGAGCCACACCATCTGGGCTATCAACCTAGATCTTGATGTAGATGGTTACTGTATCTCAAAACAGAGAAGTAACGAATGTTTTGTGGCCACAGCTAAATCAATCCACCAGAAAAAAAACTGATATATCCCCACTGAGTCCTACCAATTCAGAATCCATGTCATGTCAAAAAGAGGTCAGTGGACCACAGTACTTCTCAATGACCAAATGGCACACACATATTTCATGACCAAGGTGCACCTCTCTCTAAGGTGCACCATTTCTAAGAAAGAGGAAACACTACCAAATGTAAGACAATATTTTCTTATTATGAAGAATTTATATCTTATGTGCATTAAAAGAGTTATTTTATTCCAGCTGGCATGGCTCAGTGGTTGAGCATCAACCTATGAACCAGGAGGTCACAGTTCAATTCCCTGATAGGGCACATGCCTGTGTTGCAAGATCTATCCCCAGTGTGGGATGTTCAGGAGGCAGCTGATCAATGATTTTCTCTCATCATTGATGTTTCTATCTCTTTCTCCCTCTCCCTTCCTCTCTGAAATCAATAAAAATATATTTTTCAAAAAAGTTATGTTAGTATTTAGACATAGGTTTTAAAATCTGAATGCCTATATAAAAAGGAAAACACAAGAAAAATAAATTAGACATATCTTCACATTCATTGTCTAACTCTCCCAAATTGCTCCTTTACTCAGAGTCGCTGAAAGCTCTGTCGTTTTATATGAATTGTCCTCTGGGCCAAGCACTTCTTCAAAGAATTAATCAAAAAGCTAAAAACCAATGGTGCTGATCTCCTAAGCTGGCTCTACAATTATTTAGAGTCTGCCTTCTGTTGACTTCCTCTTAAGAATTGCCATCTGATTCACCATCTTTCCCTCCCTTCCTCCCCACTAAAGAATTTGGTCCCTAGGTGTTACAAGATGATTGTCTCTGGGACTTTTCCAGGAAGCTGCCACCCCTGGTGCAGACTTTGATGCCAGCATTTTTAAAGCTTAGGTAATGACAATGAAGTAACAATTGACACCTGGATTACAGTGATTATAAACACTAATTTTAAGATGCATATAGGTTTCAGAAATGTTTAAATATATATTTAAAAATATATCTTATAAATTTAGAATCAAGTGTGAGGTATAAAGGTGCTCTTTAAACTTGGAAATGCTATAAAATGAGAGTTATTAATGTTGCCTTGTAACAGTTATTATCATTTAAAACATGGGCAGCAGGAGGGCATATTTTTTATGATACCATTTTGATGAGTTTACGTTGACATCCTACTTATTTTATAGTTCTAATCACACCATTGAATGTTGAACTTTGTACATTACCAAGAAATGTAGGCAACAGACATATTCTTCACCCCACCCTTCCCTGAGCTGGAGCTTCATTCTAAGGAAAGGTGGGGTGGAGTCAATGATGGAAAAAGGGTGCCTTGTGAACACCCAACAACATGAGCAGGTAGGCTTTGGGGATCAGTGGGTACTGAACCTGGGAAAGGACGAGGGCCTGGGATCTAAAAGGGAGAGTTCAGGATTAAGGAGAGTGTGACAATCAAAGATCAAACTGGGCTAGAGCATAGATGGTTGAACCAAGACCTAGAGTAGTGGTTTGGCTCAGTGGATAGTGTCGACCTGTGGACGGAAGGGTCCCAGGTTCAATTCTGGTCAAGAGCATATGCCCAGGTTTCGGGCTCGATCCCCAGTGGGGAGCATGCAGCCAATCAATGATTCTCTCTCATCATTGATGTTTCTGATTCTTTTTTCATTTTGCTTTTCCAGTTGGGTGTTTTTTTGCTTCTTCGCATTTCAAATCTTTGACTTGATTCTTGCGCTCCTCTGGTTTGCTATTGGGTGTCTGTATAATATTCTTTATTTCAGTCAGTGTATGCTTAATTTCTAGTTGGTTCTTTATCATAGCATCGAGGGTCTCATTAGATTTTGTGAGGCTCTCATCAAGTTTATTGGAAGCTTCTAGCACATTATTGCAAGCCCTCAAAATTGCGTTTTTTAGCTCTATATCCTTCATTTCTGTCATGTTTTTTTGTCTCCACATTTTTTATGCTTTCTTGGTGCACCCCCTTGTGGTCTTTGTGTGCAGTCTTGTTCTAGTTAAGCCTTGATTGTTGTAGTTAATACTAGAGGGATTTGACCACCAGGCCGACTGGCTGTGAGAATCAGCTGTGTCTGCCGCGGGAAAACTTCTGTCCTCTGGAGAGGTGCTAATCTAGCCTTTGCCTGAGGCTACCCGGCAAATGGCTCTGCACAGGGCTTGGGCGGGGCAGGTCGCAGGGGATCAACAGGGCGGGCGGAGGGAGCAGTTATGGCTGCTCTCAGTCCTGTTCCCAGAGGCTGTGCTTCTCAGAACCCCAGCAACCGCTGCAAACCTCGGAGAGAAAGCTGCCCTCACGTTCCAACTGATGCCAGACAATCCCGCTTCTCCCGTTTGAGTCTGAGTCCCTAGATCTGGAGCTCAGAGTCTGAGACTCCCTCCTGCTTGAAAACGACAACCGCGCCCTCAGCCACCAGCCCGCTTTGCACGCGCACCTCCGCACCTTTGTATTTTCCACACTGCGTCTCCTCTGAGCCTCGGTATGCTGTTGTCTTTCCTTCTAGTTGAAGAGTCTCTTCTCAGCCAGCCTTCCTGTGGTTCTGGGTGATGTCCGTTCCGTCTTTTAGTTGTATTTTTGAAGTGGTTGTTTGCGGCAGCAATCTCTGGTGTCATCATTGATGTTTCTATCTCTCTCTCCCTCTTCCTTCCTCCCTGAAATTAATATATATAGAGAGTAGCAGAGGACACGTAAACCAGATTATAGATGGTTGAACCAAAATCAAGGATGAAGAGATGGGCACTGACCAAGACCATATGGGGAGCCCAGAGAGCTAAGCAAATTAATCCACAGGCAGCACCAATTATCTGAGTACAATGAATCAGCCAGTCTTGGTTAAAGACTTTACTAGTATATATACTTCCTGCCAGAACAGATGCTGGGTAGGGCATAGATCAGCCCAGGTCTAGAGAAATGAATAGTAGATGAACCAGTGCTGGATGAGGTAAAGAGAACTGGGCCTGTGGCAGAGTCTGATTATTCCACAGGCGGGTTGACACAGGGGCTAATATTTGAGCATCGTGGTACAATGAAGAGTTCTTTCTCTGGCTCTGAGAATAATTTCCTGATTGTTTTCCAAGGTTATTCCCTGTAGTCACCCTGACTATTCTCAGTGGGACAGCTAAGTTCCTGATGTAGAAACACCCCTGGATGTGTTTTCATCTAATGTTGTTAAACTCAATAAAAGATTATGACAACTTGAAACAAAAATAAAACTTTCTTTAAAGCATGGCCACCCCACCTCCACACACGCAGCTGGAGTTTCCTGATAATGTGATCCTTGAGTATCTGGAGGTCCTGGCCAACTGACAAAACAATTTGCTCATGACGGTGACTTAATGACAAAGAGGAAATCTCTTATGAACTGCTGGGGCAGCAAGAAGTGTCCAAAGAACACAACATTGTGTTATTGTAGCTGCAGGGACCAATGGGGCTGGGAGTACCTTTTATTTCCACTGAGAATGTTCCAAAGATGACAAGCTCTGCAGGAAATCCCAGGTCCTATATACATATTTCTACTGTTGCTTCTATTCAGTCCTAATTAAGTCCTACATTATTAATAGAAAAGAAGCTTATCCATATGGAAAAGAAAAAAAAGCAAAGCCCAGGTTGCAAAAACCTGCACGCAACTTGCTTTTGACAACATTTCCCAGTGCTCTCCGGGAGATAGGAAGTCATAGAAATGTTTGTACATGCGCAGCAGGGCAGAGAGCTAGCAGGAAGCTGAGTGCTCCAAGGGTTGTTTTTTCATAGCTTAGTTTAGTTCATTTGGTTACCACTTTGGTCTGATCAAAAGGTAAAGTTTTTGGTCAATAAGTCAATAATTTTTAGAAGTTGAAGATAAAGGACACAGTGTACTGACACCACACAATTGAGTTTTTCTAATCTCTATGAAATAAACTAAATTCATAAGCAAAAAATCACCAAAGGCCAGACCAGAAGAATTTCCAAGACTTTATTGGAAATTTGATATTTTCTACCTTTGCCTGATGGAATGGATGGTCACTCCCTTGAATACATTGAATGCATAACATATGACTTCATCTTAGTAGATTGTCCTGAAAAGAGAGATTCTCCTGCTTGAAGAAGTGTACTGCTCTATGAGGGGGCCATATAGCAGGGGGCTGTGGGCAGCTTACAGAACTGAGAGCAGCTCTCAGCTGGCAGCCAACAGAGAAATGGCAACCTCAGTCCTATAGCCTCAAGGAACTGATTCTAAATGAGCTTCTAAGAGGACCCAGAGCTTCAGAAAAAAAAAAGCAAAAGCTGTCCAGCTCATGCCTTTGGCTGTATTTCTCTATTACAAACTCAGCAATGAACCACCTTCTAGACACATGCAAGTGTTTCTGATGAGTATACTATACAAAATGGATTTTGCTAATAAATATTGCCAAATTGCCCTCCATGGCTGTACCAATTTACACTCCCACCATAACCAATCATGTTTGAAAATGTCTATTCCCCAGGACCCTTACCAGCACTTAGGAACATGTCTCTGGTTACTAATGAAGTTGAACATCTTTTCATCTATTTATTGGCCACTTGGTTTTCCTCTTCTGCAAATGCCTTTTTGTATCTTTTGCCCATTTTTCTATTGGGTGATTTATCCTTTTTTCTTAATTCACAGAAATTATTTATAAATTGTGAATATTAATCTGTTTTCTATTGTATAATTACAAATATATAATATTTTCACATCAAAATAGTTGGCTCATTTTTTCTGAAATTTGTGTATAATTTTTTAGTCATATGGCAGTTTTAAAAATTATTGATGTGTAGTTAAATTTATTAATTTGAATGTGTTTTGATTTTGTATTTCTTTTAAAGCCTTTCTACACCAAGATTATAAAATATATTCTCCTATATATTCTTACAATATTTTATAGTTTTATTCTTATGCTTTTACTTTTATTGCACCTGGAATTTGTTCTGCATCATCTACTCTTCCACCCACCCCAATATGGTGTCCACCTCGCCATTCACCTGATATTACTTTGGATAAGCTTTCTAGTGATGTCTATGTTGCTGAATCAAAAAAAAAAAAGAAAGAAAGAAAGAAAAGAAATAGTAGTGTGGCCTTGTTTTATTTTATTTCTCAACAGCATTTCTCAGAGTTGAGCATACTTTTATTTTCAAATACTACCTTCCCTTGCCCAGCTGGCATAGTTCAGTGGTTGAGCATCAACCTATGAACCTGGACATCATGGTTTGATTCCTGGTCAGGGCACATGCCAAGGTTGCGGGCTCGTCCCCAGTGTGGGGTGTGCAGGAGGCAGCCTATCAATGATTCTCTCTCATCATAGATGTTTCTGTCTCTCTCTCCCCCTTCCTTCCTCTCTGAAATCAATAAAAATATATGTATATTTTACAAAATACTACCCTCCCTTGGCATCTGGGACATCATACTTTCTTCAATTTCCCTTCACCTCATCTCAAGCTCCCTTATCAAATTATCTTCCTCTTCCCAATCTCTAAATGTTGGTATTTCTCAAGGTTTAGTTCCAAGCTATCTTCTTGGTCTCTCCCTTTACATAAACTCTATAATTATTCTTTAATTACATCGCTAGCCTAGATGTCCTTCCTAAGCTTTCCTTTCTTTGTATGTTCAGATATTTGCCTGGCATTTCTCTCTGGATAATCCATAGCCAACTCAAACTGCGCATGTTCAAGACTAAGCTCTTGATTCTCATCTCCTTTTCCAAATCTGCTTTTTCTATAGGCTTCATCATGATTGACTCAAACCAGACACCTAGGCATCATCCTTAGTTTTTCCCTTTTTCTACCACCATATTCAATATATCAGCGAGTTCTGTCAACTTTATCTACCAAATATATCTTGATTTGATCTGCTACCTTTTATCTCCATTTCCACCTCCCTCATCAAGGCCACTATTATCACTCACCCATGTTTCTACATTGGCTTCCCTGTTTCCATTCTCTCTCCACACAGAATGTTCTCCTTGTAAAATGCAAGTTAGAGATCCTGCTTCAAACTTTTCAGTGGCTTCAAATTGTACTTTAAGCAATCCAAACTTTTTTCCAGGTTCTCTAAGATGCAGTGTGGCCTGGGTCCTGAGTCTTCACCATCATCTCAACCTTGTTCATGGGCCCTCCTCCAGATCTCTGAACAAATTCAGATCTTCACCACTTCAGGATGTATGAGTTTCCTAAGGCTGCTGTAACAAATTACCACACATTTGGTGGCCTAAAACCTAAAACAACAGAAATTTATTCTCTCAGTGTTCTGGGGAGAGAACTCTGAACTCATGTATCCAAAATCAAGTATTTTACAGATAAGAAGCTGGAATTTGGAAAACACCTTGGAGCTTCAAGAACCATTTCCTGTTTGTTGCCTTCAAAAATAAATATCAATAAGGTTGTTGTTTTTTTATAATAGCAAATCACTTTACAAAGACCAGAAAAAATATTTGTCATGTAGAGTCATTCAGTGAAGCAACTAGACTATCCCCAGATCAAAAAGACTCTGATACTGTGTGAATCAAGTTATGGAAATAACTGTAATGCAGTGCCTGTGGATTTGTTACATGCATGTTTGTTAAATAGGGAATTTGAGATCTAGAAGTTAGGGCTGATCCATATGTATTGCCTTGCATGAGGAGGATTTCCTTAAACATGTTTAAACATCCAGTTCTGTGTTTTACTCTGTTTTGTCTGTCCCTGAGACTTTTAAATTAACCAAAGAGAGGGATTATAACTATTTACGACTCTGCCTATGAAACACCGCAGGGCTTGACCTTCCTGAAGGCGAAGTGCTGGCCACATTTGCACTTCACTCTCCCTGCAGCTACTTTGAAAGCATCTGCTTTTCTTCTCGGAGGATTTTTGGGATCAGGACAGACAAACACTCTGAAATTATCTCCTCTTAAGCAGATAATTCAGGGGTTAATTTATCTTGGTAAACACGAAGATCTTAGAAAGAGAATTAGAAAGTCTCAAGGGAGAAAGAGAAGCTATCCAGACCTCCCCCATCCAGTAAATAGCACAACACGGGAGCCTCCTGGGGAGGTTCTGAGTCACCTGCACCCACGATTGTGCATGCGGTGGGGTTACGCAGGGCGGGCTCTTCAGGAGCCATATCTGCTTTCCCTTTCAGCAGAACAGAGAGCTGGTGATAAGTCCACCATGTGTGCCTGGAGACATGATTGCACGGTTCCTGAAGAATATGAGCTCCCACCCACCCCCACCCCCACTTACCATTCTAGGGGAAAAGTAACTCAACCAACCTTGGCTGCCATTGCTGGGAGCCGGGCAAAGGTTTCTGTCCCACGCCAGCCTTCCCAATGCTTTATGAGCAGCTGGTGAACAAAATTTTCATCTGCTTTTTAGATATTTAATCTTTAAAGCTCTGTCTTCTCCCACCTTTCACCCAGCCTTTGACTCTAAGAACTAGATCCAGAATTCCCAACTGGTTCAGATGCTGTGCACACAGTAAAAGTTCAGTGAGTGTGAGGAATTTTAATTACACAAAATCAAACTTGTCTTTACTGCAGGGCTTCTCCAAGTGTCCAACAGACTAACTTATATTCTAACTCTCCAAGGAAAGGGTATGGTGCACAGGATTTCCCCAACATGTGTGGTTACCCCATACATATCTTGCAGTCTACCAGTGACGCAGAGAACACAATTTGGAAAACCCTGCTCTGGGCCATATACTGTCTCTGTGCCCAGGAGTGTGGGAACAGAGGAAGTGTAGTATTTACTGTGGGTCTGTATGTGCCACAAGCTGTGCGTGCCTTTTGCAGGCATTGCCACTTGTATCTATAGTCTCTCAACAACTTTGCAAGGTGGGTATCATCAATGACATTCCTTAAATGTGAGATGATGTCATTTACAGCCATAGTAAGTTCCAAACACCAGGAGCATCCAAACAATTAAACTGCCCCAAAAGAATGTTTTTATGATCATCATTTAAAAAATCAGGCCATTGTACTGAGTGAGGAACAATCAACCATGGTGTGTGGTACATGGCAGTGGTGTGCTCTGTTTGCTAGGCTGTCAATCACTGGTCAGTGAGGTCATGGTGGACTTGGCTATGAGATAAAGACAGGGGGTGGGGTGCCAGGGGTGTATCACAAATGACTCAGTTAGAAGACACTTTGTGTTGTGAAAATATCAGAAAAACATGGGGAAAAGGTCATTTACAAGTGAACAGAAGCTACTGCAAATTCACAGGCTGAAGGAGAAATTCTGAAAATAAAGGAGTGGCTCGAAGTACTTTAAGGCCCCATGAAACTGTTGGCAGTTAAAGGAAATGAGTGAGCAGAATTTTTGGATTGTGGAAAGAGAATTGATAAAACATATTATTGCATTAAAAAAACAAGCTTTTCATCTTATACTACAGTAGTTTTAGATTTCCAGAACATTCGCAAAGATAGTACACAGCCCCAAATGTCCACACACAGTTTACCTAATTGCTAACATTTGTCACAATTAATAAACCAGTATTGTTATGTCATTAACTAAAGTTCATATTTTATTCACCTTTCTTTAGTTTTTACTTAATGTCCTCTTTCTGTTCTAGGATCCCATCCAGGAGACGATATCACATTTAGTCACCATAACTCCTTCAACTCCTCTTGACTGATAGTTTCACAGATTTCACTTGTTTTTGGTGATCTTGACATTTTGAGGCATAAAGATTAAGTATTTTAGAGAATGTTTTTCTATTTGAGTTTGTTTGATGTTTTTCTTGAGATTAGACTGAGGTTATGGGTTTTGAGAGGAAGACCACAGCGTTAAGGTGCCTTTCTCATGCCATCATATTAAGGACACATACTATCAATGTGATTTAGGTTGATGTTAACCTTGATCACCTGGCTGAGATAGTGTTTATCATGTTTCTCCAGTGCAAAATTACTCTTGCTATCTCCCCCATCCATACTGTACTCCTGGAATGGAGTCACTGTGCACAACCCACACTTAAAGGATGGGAGTTATGCTCCACCTCCTTGAAAAGGGAATAGCTACACTAGTTATTTGGAATTCTACATGGGAGATGTGTCTATTCTTCCCCATTTCAAAAAAATGTATTCAATCATTAATTTATATCAGGAAGTACTCTTGGATATTTATATTATATCTTGTATAACTATCTATAATAATAAAAGCATAATATGCTAATTAGACCATATGTCCTTCCGGACACCCTTCTGGACAACCTTCCAGAAGAAGCCACGGTGGTGGGGTTCGAGGCAGAGGCCCCCGGCTGCTGTGCTGAGGCAGAGGCAGCTGCCGTGGCAGCGGGGGCTGAGCCCCCTTGCACGAATTTTGTGCATCAGGCTTCTAGTTTATAAATAATACTATTACTGTTGCTCCAGCTTTGACCATTGGGAGCTCTTTCAGTTGGCTCCCTTAGACATGCCCCGATTGTGTGTGTGTGTGTGTGTGTGTGTGTGTGTGTGTGTGTGTGTACCTTCTTTGTGTTTATTTGAAGGGGGGGGGGGTTTGTATTGCTTTATGTTTTTTTTTTAATTCTTGCTACTTAGTACTTACAAATGCTCTAGGCTCATCTTGGATATTCCTTGCCCCAGCCCTTTCTAGAAACAGCTATTTCTCCAAGAAATCCTATTCCCTTCTTTTGGAGAATGATATTAGAAGCCACGACCAGATCTTGGCTGCATGTGTTTATTGTTACTAAGGAGTCATTTCCTCTATGCCCCTTGCGCAAATAGAGCAAAGAAATATATGTGTATGTAACACATATATATGTGTAAGAAATAACCCATGTATGTAGCCATCTATAAATAAATTAAACTAAACCAGAGTTCATACTGATGTCTCCAAGTCTAATCCAGTCTAATAACATGGATCTTTCTAGCTCTCTCCTCTTGTCTGTAACCTTACAATCTAACAGTGAGAAACCTGGCTTCCTCCATCTGTAATACATTTACTTCATTGTTCAATTTCTAGTTGCCATGTTTATTGATTTGAGAATTCTTACTCCATATCCCCATGGGAGACAACTTTACCAACTACAGGACAATGTTCATGAACAATTCCTTTGCCTTTGGTCCTACAGTCTCATTTCTAAAGTTATTTGATCAGCGCCTTTTCTCCCCTCTCTTCCAGAGAGGTATGTGGTACATTTATAGTACAGTTAGATCCTTTTGTCACAGTCTGCATTTTACTCTGGGATTCTCTAGCCTCCTAAATATATATATATATATATATATTTTTTTTTAATTTTGCTTATATTAAGGTTAATTCTGTGCTGTGATGTTCTGTGGGTTTTGACAAATGCATAGTGTAATGTACCTACCATTACAGAGTAATTTCAGCGTTCTAAAACATCAAGACATAAAAGCAACCTAAGTGATCATTGACAGTTGAATGAATAGAGAAGTTGAGGTATAGTATATACATATAATGGAATATTATTCAGCCATAAAAAATGAGGGGATTCTGTCACTTTTGACAACCTAGATGAACCTTGAGGGCATTATGCTGAGCGAAATAAGCCAGACAGAGAAAGAAAAATACTGTAAATACTGTATGATTCACTTATATGTTGAGTTTGCAGGCCGACGCTCTATCCACTGAGCCAAACCAGTTCACTTATATGTTGAGTCTTAAAAAAACAAATAAACAAACTTGCAGAAAGAGATCAGCTTTCTGGTTCCAGATGTGGGGGTGGAGGAATGGAGGAATAGGAATTGGATGAAGGTGGTTATAAGACACAAACTTCCAGTCCAATATAATAAAAGGTAAATTGTCCCCTCAGGAGTTTGACCAACCGGGAGTTTGACCACTAGTTATGATGTGCGCTGACCACCAGGGGGCGGCACAGAATGAAGAAAGGCCCCGACCTAGGGACCCTACCCGTGCACAAATTTTGTGCACCGGGCCTCTAGTTATAAGATAAATAAGAACTAGGGATATAATGTATAACATTATTATAGCTAACACTACTACATGATATATAGGAAAGTTGTTAAGAGAGTAAATTCTAAGGGTTCTCATCACAGGGGAAATATTTATATGTATATTTATATTATTTATATTTACCTTTATATTATTTATATTTATATAAGAAAATGGATGTTAACTAACTTATTGTTAGTTATGATTTCACTATATGTATGTCAAACCATTAGGCTGTATACCCTAAACTTATACAATGCTGTATTTGATTTACATGTCAATAAAACTGGGAAACTAATACCTTTACCAGGTGCAGAATATTATGATGTGTGTTACCATTTGTGTTAAAAATAAGAGTGAGGGGGAAAAGAATCCCTGTGTTTCACCTATTCCACTCTCCTCCTGCATTTTTGTGTGTTTTTTCCATTTAAAGTAAGCAGATATTTTAGATGAATACCAAATAATGACATATAAATATATATAATGCAATTTTTAATTTTTTTCACAATGTAGTTATAATAAACAAAAGATTTTAAAGAATAATGTTATATAAAATCTGTGTATTTTGTACCATACTTATGTATCATTTTAGGTACAATAACTTGCAGGCTAAAACTTTATTTTAAATCATTGGTCTCTTTCATAGTAGAGAAAGCTAAATTCCACAATTTCACTACTCTGGAAGAGGCCAGGGTCTGCATGCCCGGTACACAATCCATACTATAGGCAGTGTCAGAGCCAGCATTGAAAGATCCAAGTAGTCTTTCAGAATTTTCACAAACCTGAGGGCTTAAAAACTTAGCAAAAAACTTCTTTTTGCCTTGCAACCAACTCTTGCCCTACCCCATTTTTTAAGTCTAAGTTATATTTATTTACAAACTCAAAGTTTCATGACAAAGGCATCAGTATGCCCACTCTGCAGCCAAAATTAGAACAAATGCAAAGGATAATTTACTTACCTCATGCTTGTAGTCAGCTGCTATGTTTCATTGACAACAACTTTATGATTTCAAGAGCAAATTTCATGGAGGTAAAACTTTTATAACTTACGTTAATTCAGTGCCCTTGGCTGTCATGTTCCTCATCTTGCTGTCAAGCCACAGAAGTATATTTTTAGGATATTTCTAAGACAAGTACTGTGAGGACTTATAAGACAATATCTGTAGCAGGACTTCCTAAGAAACTAAAGCATGTGGATTCAGCTACACACACATTCATGTATACCCACATGCACACACATGCACACAGGCACACAGAGAGCGCTACACTGCCTGGTATGTAAGAAGAATAGGAAATAGGTTCTTTGGAAACATAGCCACATCATGAGAACATCCTTTTCTATGTATTTTCTGATTCCCTGGTCTGACTCTTATCTTTTGGTGTCACTTCAGGTTCCATGATGCAAGGAAAAACATGATATATCAGTAGGGAAGGAAGGAAACCAGGGGAGAGGGAAGGGGAAATGAGTGAGAAGAAGGGTAGGTAATGAGGCAAGGAAGTGAAAGGAAAGGAAGCCAGGCAAGAAGACAGCAAGGGTGAGGGAGACAGGGAGGGAGGAAGGCTATTTCTTAGATACGTAAGTTTCATGGAATGGACCTGTTGCTTCTTTCTTTTTTAAAAAAATATATTTTATTGATTTTTTACAGAGAGGAAGGGAGAGGGATAGAGAGTTAGAAACATCGATGAGAGAGAAACATCAATCAGCTGCCTCCTGCACACCCTACCACTGGGGATGTGCCCGCAACCAAGGTACATGCCCTTGACCCGAATCGAACCCGGGACCCTTGAGTCTGCAAGTTGACTCTCTATCCACTGAGCCAAACCGGTGAGGGCAGGACCTGTTGTTTCAATACATTCTCTTACTTATTCATCATGACAACATGTCTGAGAGGATGACTTAAATGACATCAGTGATACCAAAACAGGGAGGTGAAAATTTGATGGAGAAATCAGAGAAAAAAATTTTTCTTAAAGCAAGACCCTCAGGAGGTGTCAAATTGTTTCTCCCAGTGTGGCCTTCTTTTATTAACCTGCTTAAAGTTTCTGCTTCACACATATCCTCTGCAAATGTGTAACTTGATTATTGAATTGTTTAATCACTAATCCTGAACATATCCAGAGCCTTCATAGGGCTCTTTTGCCTTCATAGGCCTTTCCTTCATGAAAAAAAAAGTATGTATTTTTTTTATAACTATGCTGGCATAAAGATGAATATATTAATATTATCTATTGAAACATCTTATTTGGCTTAAAAGTTCTCTGTTTTGTTTTTGTGGTTTGGTTTTTTTCTGGTTTTAAAAGAAATTAAGACATTTTTTTCAGGTCCCTGAAGGTATCATGGGAACTTGGCACTGGCCTCACTATGCCAAATGAGTAAGTTGGCCCTGACAATTGACAATAGTCTTTGTCAATTGATTGGCATAGCTTCCATATGTTGCCCATGGTTCCTGAGTCCTGATGCAGGATCAGTGCTATGTGTGACCAGGGTGTGATTTTGTATTGCTAAATGGCAGTGGGTAAATTCAACTGACCTACATTCACCAGATCTTTTCTTTCTTTTTTTTTATGTTTATTGTTGAGAGCATTACAGATGTCTCTCCTTCAGCTCCTCCCCCATTGCCCTTCCACCCAGTTCCCACCCTACCCCAGGTCTTCACCACTGTATTGTTTGGGTCCATAGGTAATGCATATCTATAATAATAAAAGCATAATATGCTAATTAGACCAGATGTCCTTCTGAACCCTTCCAGGCAAAGCTGGGGCTGCAAGGGAAGCCCAGGTCCCGGGTGCCAGAGGGAAGCCGGTGCTGGCAGCCAGGGGAAGGAAGGCCTACTCTTGCATAAATTTCGTGCATTGGGCCTCTAGTATGCATATAAGATCTTTGGTTAATCTCTTCCCACCCCCCTTTCCCTCTGGATTTATCAGTCTGTTCCATGTTTCCATGCCTCTCATTTTATTTTATTCATCAGTTTATTTTGTTCATTAGATTCCTTATTTGTTTATTTTGATTCTTAGATTCAATTATTGATAAATATGTATTTATTACCATTTCATTGTTTTTTTTAAATTTCTTCTTCTTCTTCTTCTTCTTCTTCTTCTTCTTCTTCTTCTTCTTCTTCTTCTTCTTCTTCTTCTTCTTCTTTCTTCTTCTTCTTTTCTCCTTCTCCTTCTGAAAGAATACCCTTCAACATTTCATATAATACTGGTTTGGTGGTGGTGAACTCCTTTAGATATTTTAGATATTTTTTGTCTGTGAAGCTCTTTACTGACCTTTAATTATAAATGATAGATTTGCTTGGTAGAGTAATCTTGCTTGTAGGTCCTTGGTATTCATCACTTTGAATATTTCTTGCCACTCCCCTCTGTTGAGAAACATTTCTATTGAGAGATTAGCTAACAGTCATATTGGCACTCCCTTATAGGTAACTAACTGCTTTTCTCTTGCAGTTTCTTTGTCTTTAACCCTTGCCATTTTAATTATGATGTGTCTTGATATGGGCTTCTTTGGGTTCCTCTTGTTTGGGACTCTGCACTTCCTGGCCTTGTAAGTCTATTTCTTTCACCAGATAGGGGAAACTTATTTCTTCAAATAAGTTTTCAATATCTTTCTCTCTCTTCTCCTTCTGGCATCCCCATAATGTGAATCTTGGTATGCCTGAAGTTGTTCCAGAGGCTCCTTACACTATCTTCATATTTTTGGATTTTTTTTTCTTTTTTGCTCTTCTGACTGGGTGTCTTTTGCTTCCTTATATTCCAAATCGCTCATTTGATTCTCAGAATCTCTACTCTACTGGACTTGTATGCATGCATATAAGCTTAACCAATGGACATAAGACACTGGGGGGTAGGGGCGGCCAGGGGATTGTCAAGGGCAGGGAAAAAAAGGACACATATGTAATACCCTTTGTAATACTTTAAACAATAAAAAAAAAGAATCTCTACTCTACTATTGATTCCCTGTAAGTTATCCTTCATTTCAGTTAGTTTATGTTAATTTCTGACTGGTCCTTTTTCATGTCTTTGATGTTCTCACTAATTTCCTTGAAATTCTCACTAAGATCCTTGAATTCTTACTAAGTCTCTTGAAGCTCTCATTAAGATCCTTGAGTATCCTTCTAACCATTGTTTTGAACTCTGTATCTAGTAGTTTGCTTGCTTCCATTTCATTTAGTTCTTTTTTCTGGAGATTTCTTCTGTTCTTTCATTTGTGACAGGTTTCATTTTCTCCACATTTTGGCTGCTTCCCTGTGTTTATTTCTATGTATTAGGTAGAGCTGCTATGTCTCCTGGAATTGGTAAAGTGGCCTTGTGTAGTAGGTATCCTGTAGGGCCCAGTGGCTCAGTTCCCCAGTCACCTGAGCTGGGCACAGTAAGTGCATCCCTGTGTGGGCTATGTGTGCTATCTTGTTGTAGTTGAGCCTTGATTGCTATTGGAATCATTGGGAGGAATTGACCTCCAGGACAACTGACTGTGAGGATCAGCTGGGACTACAGTGGGAGAGCTGCTGTGCAGGAGACACACCTATGGAGCAGGAGTTGCTTCAGTGGGGCTTTGGTGCTCACTGAGTCTGCCTCTTGAGTTTGTTGCTACTGGATGTGTAGAGTTAAAATCTGATGTGGTCTGAAGCTATTTACTGGTTACACTGGCTCTGGGGCCCTGCTGGAAGTGCAAAGTCAGCCATTGCCTGTGTCTAGTCAGGGGCCTCCTCATCAGGAGTTACAGAGCAATCTGCAGGTGGCTGCTACTTTTGTTGGGCTTGGAAATGCCCAGGCGAGGCCAAGCTATGAAGCAAGACAGGCTGCTTCTAGTGCCAAGCATTCAGCCCCTTATTGAGTGGTATTGGGTATGCTGATGCTAGCTTGTTTGAGAGACTTTAGGAATGTCTGAAGTCTGAGCCAGGACAAGCCTTTCATAAGGAGAAGCCAGGCCACTGCAAACAATGTGGGCAGGGCTGCAAATTGGGTGGGGTGGGTCTTAGGGAGTCAGCATGGCAGAGGAAACAGTGTGAGCCAGGTTGATGGAGACTCAGAGATGGCCCCTGCCAGTCAGCTTGTGGCGGAGAAGGTCTCAGCATAGGAACAATGACTGTTGTGTGTACTCTTGTCTGGGAGAAAGCCTCCCCTGAGTTCTTAACTCAATGCCAGATAATCCAGTTCCTTCCCATATATCCCTGGATTCTTTCATGCTGCTGTCCCAGTGCTGGAGCTCAGAGGGATCAAGTCTTAAAGTGCCATGTGCCGGCCCTTTAAGAGGAACACCTGGGTCTCCAGCAGCCTCTGTTAGCCACAATCCCCACTGGTTTTTATAGCACAAAGTTACGGGGGCTTCTCTTCCCAGCACTGGAACCCTGAGCCGAGGGGTCTGGTGTGGGGCTGGGACCCCTTGCTCCTCATGGAAGGCCTCCCCAGCCAAGATATCCCTCCCAGTTAAAAAAAAAAAAAAAACTACACATGGGTGTCAGACCAGCCTGTTCCGTGCCTTTATACCTCCTACCAGTTTCAATGTGCTTTCTTCTTTACTTCCCTAGTTTTAGAACTTCCATTCAGCCATATTTCATGCAGTTCTGAATGATGGTTGTTCTATATTTTATTTGTAGTTTTGATGTGGTTGTGGGAGGTGGCAAGTACAGGCATTTACCTACACTGTCATCTTGATTCTTCCCTCCAGATCTTTTCTTAAATATCAGCTGAAAATATGTGCACATCTACATTATAAAGTGTACAAAAGCAGCACTGTATGACTGAAAATGGACCACATTTACTCAGAAAGACAAGTTTTACACATGGTGGAAGCTCAGTTCCATCTGTGCACATTTCTTTCCCTCAGAAGCAACTCTCAGGAACAGAGCTAAGTGATCTGGAGAAGATAAGATATCAGTAGCAGAGACTTGTCATTCCTTCTTGGTGAAGATTCTAAGGGCATAGAAAAAGAAATAAGGCAAGATAAGATTTTTAAAAAGCAAATTCCAAAGACTTCCCTTTTTTTCTTGAGAACTAGATACTATCCCTAGAGTCTTTTACAATTTTGAGTAATTGTTATTATGATGTTCTTCAGAATAAAGTAAGGCATTTGTTTATAAAATTGATATATCATCCAAATATATTGTTTACATTTTTGTAAATAAAATCAATAGAGAAGTTCATAGAGGAACTTTAAAGGAGTCATTTTTAAAGCAATAAACATCTTCTAATGTAGCCCTTCTGTAGGCTGTGGGAGTGGATTGGAAAGTATACAATACAGTGAATTTCCTTAAAAGCAGAAACACCAGAGAAGGATAGCAGAAAAGTCACTTCTTTTACATTTGAATTGCATTTTTCTAGATCACTTCTCCCAGGTCTCTGCATGACTCATGCCTTTTCTTTGAGATCTCAACTCAATTATCCCTACCACAAAGAGAACTTCCCTGCCCACCCTATTGTTCTTTATGCCTCTTCCATGTTTTATTTTCCTGATAGGACATGTGGCCATCAGAACTTTAGATATCTATTGATTAGTGGTTGCTTCACTTATTTGTTGTTTATCTTCCACTACTAGAATTTAAGCTCCATGAGAACAGACAACTTACATGTTTTGCTCACTGCTGAATGTCCACTACCTAGAATAGTGTCAGGCACATATTAGTAGAATGAATACTTGAATGAATGAATGAATGAATGAATGAATGAATTCAAAGTCTCTCTTCCACAGCCCATTGGAAACAGGCTTCTGAATAGTCTGGGAGGAACAAGTAGTGCACCAGGTCACAGCATGTTAGAGCCAGAGGTCCTGGGCCCTCCTCTGACCCCACCCACTCACTTTACAGATGAAGATAATTGGTGGCCTAGAGAGGTAAGAACTGCCCATGGCAGAACCACGCAGAGGTTGGGTCTCAGCTGTTTTCAATTTCTGAGGCAGGCCTCAAACCACAGTTTTAAAATAAAGGCACATGAAAACCAGACTGAGTACCAACCAGAGTCGTCTTCTCTAAGATAAATAACAGTCTGTCTACTCTCTCACAGCTGATATTTATCAAGGCAAGCCCATCAGAGCCCCCAGAACAAACAAGCATCTCTCTATTCGAGCTTTTAGCCCAAGCCAGTGATCACTTTCTCATAACCTCTCTTGGTGCCCCACAACCTCTCACTTTATTTTGGATAAAAATGAAAGGAGCTAAAACTTATTCAGAATTTACCATGTCTTGGACATTATACTGCTTTTCATTCTTCATCTCCAAGAGGGAGATACTATTCTTTCCATTTTATAGCAGGGAATTTAGGGTTAAAGATGTTAGAGCATGTGCTTGAAGTCACACAGCTGATATTAATGGAGCTTGGGTACCATCTCAGGCTATCTGGCACCAAAACCTGGATTTAAAGATTACTTATTTTTTTAAATAGATAATATATCCCCAATGTCCAAAACTTTAAAACTACATATCAATGTACTAACACAAACTCTCTCCTACCCATTGTCACCTCATTCCTCTCCCCCCACAGCCAATATAATAAGCTTTTTAAGGGTCTTTTTAGAGATATATTATACATATACAAGTCAATAAAGGTGTGTGTGCTTATTATGTGCATAAGATAATACTCTTTTGTTACCTTTTTGCTGTGGAAAATGTTGACTATATACAAAAGTGAACAGATTCTATATTGGAGCCTCCGTGTTCCTATCCTGCTTCAAGTACTATCAACGTAAGAACAATCCTGTTTCAACCATATGCTACCTGTCTCCTCCCACACATCATAGCATTTCATCTATAAATACTTCATGTATATATATATAAAAGAGAAGACTTTTATTTTTTTAATATATTTTTATTGATTTCAGAGAGGAAGGGAGAGGGGGAGAGAGATGGAAACATCAATGATGAGAGAGAATCATTGATCGCTGCCTCCTGCACGTCCCCTACTGGGGATCAAGCCCACAACCTGGGCAAGTGCCCTTGACCAGAATCGAACCTGGGACCCTTCAGTCTGCAGGCTGATGCCCTATCTACTGAGCCAAACCGGCTCAAAAAGAGAAGACTTTTAAAACATAACCACAATACAACACCTTAAAATTAACAATAATTCCTTAATATTATAAAATATTCAATCAGTATTCAAATTACCAATTGCTTCATAAATGTAATAGTTTTTTAAAGTTGGTTTAAAATAAGGTCCATGCATTGTACTTGTTAATGGTTCTTTTAAGTTTCTTTTAATCTACAGTTCTTCCCCTACTTTTCTTTTTTTATACTCTTTGCAATTTACTTGTTAACAAAATCATTTGTTTGTTCTATAATATTTCCAACAGTCTGGATTATGTAAAAGGAGAAAAAAATTCCTTTTACATAAATGATAGTATAAAATTCATATATGTCATACTTTCTTCACTTAACAGGCTTCATAAATCCATTCAACAAATATTGATAGAATGCCTAACACTTTTCTATGTCCTGGAAATAGAACAGTAAACAAAACAAACACACAAGGAAAGCATGCCTCACCTCATGGAGTTTACATTCTAATGGATAGAGACAGGCAAACATAAGTAAATAAATGTACATTAGACAACTGTGTTATCAGAAGAATAAAGCAGGGGGAAGAATGGAGCCTGTATAAGTACTACAATATATATAATAAAAGCCTAATATGCAAATTGTCCCCTTGGGCGGTTGTTAGACCAGGAGTTCGAACGCTCACTATGACGTGTGCTGACCACCAGCGGGCAGCGCAGAACATGGCAGGCACTGGCAATGAGGTGCTGGCAGTGGGCAGCAGTGGAGGCACTGCTGGCCCCAATGGGCCCAGACGAGAGCGGGACTGTGGCAGGATGGTGGAGCAGGTGAGTGGGAGGCGCCAGGCCAAGGCAGATGCGAGCAGGGGCCCAATCGCCTCACAGATGGCGACCAGCAGCAGCGGGGGGGGGGGGGGGCACTGCCTGGCTCCTAGACACTGAGGGAGCTGGGTGGAGGGGGTTGGTGGTGTCGGGGGGCTGCCCTGATGGATCGCCCTGCAGAGGGATGATGGAGCAGGTGAGGGGATGGCACCAGGTCAAGGTGGGGTACCAGGCGGGGCTGTGGGGCTTCGAGGCTGGGGGTGTGATCTGGGGCCCGATCTCTGCAGGCCAGCCTGAGGGAACCCACCCATGCATGAATTTGTGCACCAGGTCTCTAGTTTTAAATAATGTGATCAAGGAAAGTCTCCCTGAGAAGACAGCACTTGAGCAAATTCTTAGAGCAGGTGAGTGATGGAGCCATGAGGCCCTCTGGAGGAAGAGCAGTTTTTAAGTAGAGGAAGAGCAAGGGCAAAGGCTGTGGACACATCAGGGAAATAAGCCCTGAGCCCAGGAATTGCAAATATTTTCCCCTCAGTTTATATTTTTCCCTTTTGCTTTGTGTATGATAATTCTTTAAAAAATGTAGTCATATTTAAATCTTCTCTCTCATGGCTCCTAGGTTTTGTGTCCAAATTAGAAAAAGTTTGGATATTTTTTAGTCACCAGGTTATTTCACTAGCCAAGATTGCCTGGGTTTAAGGACAGATATAAATAACCTATAAATAACCGCAGAATCTCAATGGTTTAACATAACAAAGATAATTTCTTGCTCACACCATGTGTCTAGTGCTGGCCCTCTCGGCCCACTTTCACTCGGAGACTCAAGCTTCAGGGACCACCTTAATAGATGCAGCAATCACTGTGTCAGAAGGAGTTCTGACAAACCACACACTGGCAGTTGCAGACTTTTACTCACATTTCATTGGCCAAAGCGAGTCATGTGGCCTGAGCTCAAGCTGGCAGGGGAGTGTGATTCCAATTGTGCCTGGAAGAAGACGGAATGCGTGTGAACAACCCTGATGATCACCACAGGCTCCTTCCACCTTGCTTGAGTCAAGGTAAAGACTTGCTTTTCTGCTAACCCCAGTTCTATGACCTACCCTACACAGTCATAAGCAAAGTAATGTAATACAGACATACCACCACAGGTCCTCATTAAATGTCATTTTGTGATAATGCCAATGAGACACTAGGAACCCAACTATTGTTTCTATCAATTAGCCTATAGTAAAATTGATTTTGTAACACATCGTTTCATCAAAGTCCCAGAACCTATGGACAACATTAAGTGAGGAGTTACTGTACTAAATCTAGCTGATAGGCTTGTGTGACCAGTTTGAAAATCTGTGTAGGAGAGATATTCAGAGAGGCAGCACTTACTCACATGGAGCTCCATGGCCTCCATTGTTCTCTACCCTTCTCATTTCAGGAGCCAAGATGACACTGTTGCCCACTGGCCAGGTTAGCTTTTTTGGGGTGCAACATCTGGAACAAATGCATAAATGAATGCTGGTCACTTGCAGATAAAGATAAATAGTCTGTCTCCTACAGACCCAGAAAAAGGTGTTGTTTGTTTAGATAGTGGATTTTTTGCAGATTTAGCAAAGCCAATGGATCTTGGAACTTTTGACATAAACAATGAAGAAACTAAAATAAACCCTTACAGAGCAGAAGAGATAGGAACATTTTCTTCAGCATGAATCATGAGCTAATTATTGTTCTAAAAATGTAAACTACATTAATTTATGCTCGGTCAGCAGCTAGAGAACAGCAGGGATCCAGTACCTGCCTTGTGTTCAAATACAGTATATATGGAGACAAGAGCTGTGTTTGATTTTTCTACTTGCTAGAATACAATCTCTCAGGTCACCTCAAGTAATGGGAGCTTCTTTTGAGGATGTACATGAGTAATAAGAGAAAGAGGGATCTCATGGGACCCTAAGACTGAAAGCACCCAGACTTTGATGGAAATGAAATCACATATCACATCCAGAACATCCCCAGGATATTGCCCAGTAGCAGGAGTGAGATTCTACATACAAGACCCTCAGGGGTGAGTGAGGCTCTGAGAGCTAGTGCTGGTGCTTGGCAGGGATGGGGAGCAGTGGGAACCTCCTTCATATCTTGGGATCACGAGCCAACAGTTCCAGATGTGCAGTGGTAAAGGAGCTCATCAAAGTGCCAGCTGTCTTGTGGGGACCCAGGGCATGTGCCCACTAAAGAAATAGGGACCTTAAGAGCAGAGACATTAGATGACAACTTTTTACCTTATTAGGACATTATAGCATTAAAAAAAAAAAAAGACAAATCTCAGTTCTGGATTAGTCAGTTTAAAGATGTAAAAATAAATAAATAAATAAATAAATAAATAAATAAACAAACAACTGTGGCAGATTGTATTATTTATGCTAAATATCAGTTGTTCCTCCCTATAGGTTCACCCCTAGAGGGTCCCTCCTAGGGGTGCCTTCTGTTGGAAAGAGTATACATGTTGCTCATTGAGGTCAAGGATCACCATGTGACTTTCTTTGTCTAATGGAATTTATACCATTTCTGAACAGATGTTTTAAGGGCCCTTGCTCTGTTCTTTCTGCCACAAGACTAAGATGGGGGTTCCTCCCTCGCCTGTACAGCAGAACAAAAAATAGAGTGAAAGCCAATGCACTGCCAATATGTACATGAGCAAGAAATAAATAGCTGATGTTGTAAGGCACCAGGATTTGGGAAGCCATTTATTATTGCAACATAATTTAGCTTAAGCTGATGGATACAGATATCAGAACCAGAAATATGGTGCTGATCTAGCAAAAACCCTGAAATGCATAGCATGTTGTTTGAAACAAATTGTTGCCTACAAAGAAAAATGGGCTAATTGAACTTCTGGTTTTAGTTAAGAAGTAAGAAAGCAAAACATTGGTACCAGGAGTTTGCTTTTATTGCCTGCATTTGACAAGGAACTACAAAAAGCAATAAGCTCCAAAAAGACTTCCAGTATGAAAGCAGAACTGAAAGGAAAATATGGGAAATCCAGATATCCCAAAGCTAATAGAGCCAGGGCTGGGGCTCAGGGCATGATGAGACACAGAAAGCTGGGTGAAAGCTGATTCAGAAGTAATCAATCTCTAAATCCTCCTTCACTCTCTACCTCTGGGTCACTTCTTCCTTGCCTCTGTGGAGAGGTCATGGACGGATGTCAGTCACAATTGTAGATACAGGTACGGTATATAGAGTGAATGCTTAATGCAGAGACACTCCAGCTCATTCAACTCCCAGAACTCTGGCAGCCAGACCCTTCCTCTCCAGTCAGATTAAAAGGCCCTCTATGGAGAATCTTACCAGCCCAAGAAGAAAGATTTTAAGATGTTGACATTAGGGGGTCCCCGCCCAAAATGGTCCACCAAGGTCACATAGATGAACAGTGAACAGTGAACTAAACTGGGTGCCTAGGAACTAGAGACAAAGAATTCTCACATTCTACCTCATCAGAGTTTTGACATTTGAAGTACTTGAAAGTTTTACTTATTCAAAAACCTTTGTTACTTATTTTAAAAATCTGACAGTATCAAACCAAATGTTATCGAGTTTATGAAAGCATATGCTGTTGGTGGGAGAGCAAATCAGTAAACCTTGGAAAGCAATTTGGAAATATCTCATAACATTTGGGCCTGCAATGACACTCTTAGAAAAACTTTTCCACATGTGTTCAGGAAACCTACAGGAATATTCAAAACAGCTTTATGTATAATGATTTTAAAAGAAAGAAGGGAAGGGAGGAAGGAAGGAAGGAAGGAAGGAAGGAAGGAAGGAAGGAAGGAAGGAAGGAAGGAAGGAAGGAAAGAAAGAAAGAAAGAAAGAAAGAAAGAAAGAAAGAAAGAAAGAAAGAAAGAAAGAAAAAGAGTTCTCCAAGAGAAAATGTACTTAAAGAAATTGATTCATACAATGAACTATCATGAGGCAGTAGAAATGACTCAACACCAATAAAGATCACAAAATGTGGAAAGGAAACAAGAAACAAAATAAAATACACTATATGGTGCTGTTTATGTGACACTCACGCAGGATTCTATATATGTATGCACACAGTAAAGCCTGATGTGGATGAGAATGACAGGTGAAATTCCACACAGCAGTTTCCTCTGGGAGGAGAGTGGGAAATAAACAAGGGAAAAGTATACAAAGGCTTCAGTTTTGTGGGTCATGGCACATGTGCTTTGTTATGTTACTCGCTCTAACTTCTTGATTATCTGCTGTACAGTATTCCTCCCTCATCCGCGGTTTTCCTGTTTGCAGTTTCAGTTACCCATGCTCAACCAAAGTCCAAAAATATTAAGTGTGAAATTCAGGAATAAACAATTTATAAGTTTTAAAATGAGTGACATTCTGAGTAGCATAATGAAATTTTGTTTCATCCCACATTATTCTGTCCAGGAGATGAATTATCCCCTTGCCCAACATCTCCACATTGTTATTACTTCCCACCCAACAGTCACTACGTAGCCTCTTGATCATGCTTCCTTTAAGTGAAAAGGTGAGAGAAGGAGACGTGTCATATATCTTTATGTTATTACTAGAGGCCCAGTGCACGAATTCGTGCACGGGTGGCGTCCCTCTGCCTGGCCAGCAATCGGGGCCAATCAGGGCCATCTTGCCCAGTCCCAATCAGGGACAATAGGGGCCAGCCAGCCACGGGGAGGGACCATGGGAGGTTGGCTGTGGGAGCACACTGACCACCAGGGGGCAGCTCCTGCATTAAGCATCTGCCCCCTGGTGGTCAGTACACATCATAGCAACCAGTCAACCGGTCATTAGGTCAACCAGTCGTAATGGTTGCTTTAGGCTTTTATATATATAGACTAGTAGCCTGGTGCACAAAATTTGTGCACATTAAAAGGGAATTAATTGCCCTAACCTGTTTGGCTTAGTGGATAGAGCATCGGCCTGTGGACTCAAGGATCCTGGGTTCGATTCTGGTCAAGGGCATGTACCTTGGTTGCGGGCACATCCCCAGTGGGGAGTGTGCAGGAGGCAGCTGATTGATGTTTCTCTCTCATCTATGTTTCTAACTCTCTATCCCTCTCCCTTCCTCTCTGTAAAAAATCAATAAAATATATTTTTTTTAAAAAAGGGAATTAATTAGCAGAGATATTTTAATATTGCTATTTGCCCTTTCTCTATAATAGAAGTGTGAAAGATGAAAGGAAATTAGCAAAATGTATATGAAAATAATATATAAATTTATTAATAAATAAACAGTAACAAAAGGATATAACAACAGAGGCATGATATAAAAACGACAAAAGCATGATATGAAAACAACAAAAACATGATATAAAAACAACAATGATGCAAACAATGACTGATAAAGTGATTAAAATTATTCTAATATCTCCCTGTACACCACATTAAGAGTGAAAACACTTTTAGAGTGCTTGACTAATTTCCCTTGTGATGAAGTATTTAGAACTTTAACTGTAACGTCACATCCTCTTCAAACTCGAGAGAAAGCAACATGTAACTGACCATGTGCGAAAATGGGTTCAGGTAGGAATATGCCTACTCTGTCTAGAGTTTGTCCTTATGATTTATTAATAGTCATCACAAATGCTGGCATCACGGGAAACCGTCGTCGAATCAATTTAAATGGGAGGCCAGTGTCAGATGGGGACAAATCAATTCTTGGAATCAGAACAACCTCTCCCTCTGCAGATCCTGTTAATATTTCAGCTTTGATCATGTTAGATCGTAATCTTTTGATAATAAATCTGGTATCATTACAAAGACCCCATTTACTATTGAGATTTCTCAATAGCATGATGATTGCACCCACTTTCAATTTTAATTTATGACACGGCATTCCAGAAGGAGTAATACTATTTAGAAATTCGATGGGAAAATTTTCCTTTTCAGCATCATCTGTGGAATCAATGGAATCATCACTCAAATATGTGTGAAAATCTCCGTTGAGTATATCCAAAATTTCTTTATTTAATTTTTGAACATGCTCATTTTTTGGACAAAGAATTGCACGTTTATATATATTTTTAATATTATCTATAGATATAGTATTTTCAAAGGTAGTTTCAATAATAGATCCATTACAAATCATTTCACAGGGGATTTCAATAATATCCATTCCTAAATGAAAACTGTTATCAAGTTTGCCATCTCCAAGTTTTACTAACCATCCACTATAAGCAGAATCCTCTGATCTCATATTTGTTGTAAGAGACAACTTTCTGAAACATCTCCAAACATTGCAGTACTTTACACTCGTTTGTACTATGGCCGATCCCATAGCATGCGGTACAATACTGAGACATTGTTGAAAATCCCCTCCAAGAAGGAGAACTTTCCCACCAAATACAACATTCAGACTCATAATTTCTCTTAGTAATCTGTCTATGGCGTTTATAGCATGACTAGATGCCATGGTGCATTCATCAATAATGAGAAGTTGGGCCTTTTTAATAGTTTTAGCAACTTCACTGTTTATATCAAGTCTAGAAATTGAAGTTTCATTTAATGGAGTCGGTAATTTATATTGGGAATGAAAGGTGCTTCCACCGAGAAGTAAATTTGCAGCAATTCCTGTAGACGCTGTGGGTAAAACAGTACCACCACGACCTCTAATATAATGTATTAAAACTTTATACAGATATGCAGGTGAATAGGATTCCTAGCTGGCAGGCCCCTGACAGCAAGCTGGCCCCCTGTCGATTCCGTGAGGAATGGGACTCCCTCCTCCCTCCTGTCAGGGTCCGGGGTGCAGGTGAATGGGGTTCCTGGCTGGCAGGCCACTGACAGCAAGCTATCCAACAGCAGATTCTGTGAGGAATGGGGCTGCCTCCTCCCTACTGTCAGGGTCTGGTTTGAAGGCCGGCCATGCCCCCTGTTGGGCCAGACCCTGAGTTCTATTACGCTGTGGCCTCCGCCTCAGCAACCCAGGACTAATTGCTGCTGGGCGCTCCTGGCGCTCCGAGGGTGGGTTCTTCCCTCAGGCCTCGGGGGAAACAGCTCAGGGAGGGCACAGCCCTTGGCAAGGCAACCCAGGACTCAGTACTTCCACACTCTGCTCCGAGGGCAGGTTCCTGCCTGAAACCTCGCACTCCGGGAAACAACTGGGGGAGGGTGCAGCCTTTTCCAAGACAGCCCTGCAGGACTGACTTCCTTCCGGTTGGTCGTGCCTCCAGTTGTGATGTTACACCCAGGGTTTTTATACAAGTAGATTAGTTATTGTTGTTAATCTCTTACTGTGCTTAATTTATGAATTAAACTTTATCATAGGTGTGTATGTATAGGAAAAAACATAGCATATATAGGGTTTGGTACTATCTGCAATTTTAGGCATGCACTGGGTGTCTTGGTACATATTTCCCACACATAAGGGGGAGGACAACTGTACTTCATCTTTATAAATAAAAACTGTTACCAAAATCATCTGGAATACAGCATCTCTCTCACTGTAAATTAATTATAATACCAAAAAACTAACAGAGATGATTGACCCCAACAAGTCTGACCTTTGTCTATCATTGCATATTCCAGATCTCAGGGGGTACTTTTACTCTGTTGTGTCTAGCTTGATTCACTGGAACAGAAAAAAGGGGGGAATGAAAATGTCCTGGAGTTTTGTAATTAAATTGTTAAATGTTTAGAGTTGTGAGGAATTTAACCAATTGCATCATTCAAGCCCCTCCATTTTATAGGAGAAATTGAGGCCCAGAGAAGTAAGAAACGTGCCCAAGGATACCAGCCAAAGAAAGTCCATGACCTAAGCACAGTCCCGGCCTTTTAGCCCTTGGACCGGGCCTCTGTCCGAGACATGGCTTTCTTATCAGGGAAGGAGCAGTGATTTCCCAAGAAGGCCTTGAGTTCCTGGACTAGGCTCTAGCTGGGCAGCACACCAGTGAGCCTGTGCCTAGCAAACCATGAGAACAGGATTTCCTAGACACACAAACCCCAAAGTGGAGTGTATGAGTCAGACTGACTTGCACTACGCATCCAGAGTATGGGCTTGGTTAAACGCCCTGCTGGCCCACCCAACCCAGCAATGGAAGGCTCTAAGAGTCTAGGAGAGGCAGGAAGCACAGTGAGTACACTCATGGCTCCCATCCGGTCTCAGAGGCTTCACCAGCAGAACACCCGGCATGGCTCTCAGAGCACTGGCCTTCAAGCCTGCAGCCTGGGTCAATCCTGGTTCTACCACTTACCGGTGGTGTAGACTCAGACAACTTTATGACTTCTCTAGTCCTCTAGTCACCGGAAAAATGAGGGTTTTCCTACACCCATCTCATAATGTGCTATGCAATTATATATTGCAAAGTGTGTGCCCATGTGTGGTCTAACATAAAGTAAATGCTTAGTGGTAGATTCTATCCCTATTATCCTTTTAGAAGAGAAAAGTCACAAATTTTTTAGGGCCTACAAACAAAGCTGCTCTGGGTCAGAGAACAACCACACACACACACACACACACACACACACACACACACACACAACACCAACAACAACAACAGTTAGCACTAGACCTATTCCTTCTGCCACATGTTTCAAGTTTCAAGTTCAAGGTGGACTAGCCTCTCCTGACCTGCAGAAGCTATAGGTGTGGATTTATACTTTCCCACCCCTTTGGAGAGCCTTCACAGACACCAAGGGATGGAGGCTGATCACAATAAAGTCAACTTCTCTTAACCCGCAGATGCAGCACCTTAAGTGGTTGGTAACATCCTGACCAGGTGTTACCAACAAATGAGTTGATGAACAAGGTAATCTGTCCTCACGCAGTGGTGTGCCCCAAGAGGCCAGTATTCCATGGCAGACCCAGTGAGTGCTTCTGTGGGAGGACATAGTATTCTACTCTGAGGCCAAGGGGTATTCATGGAAAGGGAAGAATGTAAGACAAATTATATGAAGAATAAAATCAGGATGGCAGGCAAGAAGTGAAGGAGGACTTCAAAGGAGGAAGGGATCATCAGGAAAAAATGAGAGGTCCCAGAGTGAGAATGTGGGTGATGAAGGGTGCTGTACCCAATTCAAATGTATGGGGTAGGGTTGGGGGGAGTCCTTACATCACTGAGCAATTCTCAGATACTGGCTGGGTTTCCTACAGTTCAACTCAATTCTGATACTACCTACCTAGAGGTAGCAACACATTCCACAGGTTAAGGACTCAACCCCACAAAACAGCCTTTTCCACACTTCAAACATCAGTCACAAGTTCAGGTTGTCACCTGTGCTTCTGTCCAAATGGTTGTAAAGGGGAGGTTCTAACAACCCTTCCTTGAGTTCAATTAAGTTGCTAGAGCAACTCACAGAAGTCAGAGAAACCTTTACTTCCAAGATCACTGGTTTATTAAAAGGATATAACTCAGGAACAGCCAGATGGAAGAGATGTGTAGGGCAAGGTATGTAGGAAGAGGTGCGAAAATTCCACACTGTCCTCACATGCACACTCTCCCCAAAACTCCATGTTCCAACAACCTGAGAGCTCCCTGACCCCTGTCCAGGTGGGTTTTATGAAGGCTTCTTTACATGGGCAGGATTGATTGAATCATTGGCTATTGGTGATCCATCCAACCTCCAGCTCCTTCTGGGAGGTCTGGTGGAACTAAAAATTCCAGCTTTCTAATCACAAGGTTGTTTCTCCTGGCAACCAGTCCCCATCCTTAGGTACCTTCCCAAAGTCACCTCATTATCATAACAAATGATACCTTATCACTCTACTCACTTAAGAGATTCCAAGGTTTTTAGGAGTCTCTGCCAGGAATGGGACAAAGACCAAATACATATTTTTATCATAAATCACAGTATCATGGCTAGGTTTGGGGAATGACAGAAAGTCTGGGAGGGCTTTGGCAGTGAAGTTTATTGTTGGGCAGTCTGAGAAGCAGCCAGCCCTCTCTTTGCCTTTTTTGGAGACAGAGAAATAGGGTTTAAAAGTTCTTGGGAAAGATATGGTGGAGAATACGCTTCTCATTACATTACACGGAGGCAGACGAGTATAAGGTCAGGCCCAGGTCTCTGTGGCTGAGGCTTAGTAACAATTTCCTGTGCAGGGGCAACTGCCTGATGCACACACTTCCCTGAGAATCTGACAAGACTCAGGGCACAGGAATGAGAGCCCTGGAGAATCCTGGGTACATCTCTTCCACTGGCTTTTTCCTTCCTTCTCTTTTTCTCTACCCTCCCTAACGGTCCCTGATGCCCGCTGTTTGTGTTCCTTCCTCCCAGCCATCCAGACTCTCTGCTTCAGCCCTGCTTCCTGCACTCATCTGCAGAGCACTGCGTGTCCCAGCCCCCACCCGTGCCCCGTTGCCCAGAAGGCAGACAAATCAGAAGCATCCCAGCCTTGCATCTCCCCTTGCACGTCCAGGGAGGCATCCGCCATCTGCTTTCAATGAAGTGTGGGTTTTGGTACATATTATGGAAGCAGAAACGGAAAAACCATTGGGGTCCCTCCTGCAAAAACAATCAATATCCACTGAAGTGAGCTCCTGGGAACTTCCGGGTGGAGAGCACATCACTGTTAATGAAGGGAAATTCAGAAATTCTGGCAGGGCTGCACAGATGCGAGAGGGAAGAAATGAAATGCTTTTACTCACCCAGCAATCTGGGGAGAATGCCTTAGCAGAGCAAACTGAGCGGTCCAACAGTCAAGGCTGAGTAAGCTGACACTTGATCCCAGCAGCCTGGCTTCTCTCAGTCTCAAGAATGTGGGCTTGCAGGGCCACAGCACTGGGGAGCTGGGCTAAGTTGCCAGAGGAACATCAGCATTCAACCAAGGGCCAGTTTGGCAAAGGTGGGAATGCCATCTGCCCCGAGGGCCACAGTGTGCTAGACAGGGGCCTGGCCAGCCTGGGGTGTGAGGGCCTCAGGCCAGGGCTGCCGGGAGGAAGTGGCCCTCCTTCCTCCAGCACACGTGCTGAAGAGCTGCACGTGTATCACTTAAGGCTCAACAAGTCTACAGTTTAGCAAGTGAAGAAAGGAAGCATTCAGGATGAACCTGTGTGTACTCGGCACTTAGTAAGGATCAGAGAGGAAGGAATGACAGACAGGTCCAGACAATGTCTTCTGTCTTTTCTCCTACCATGAGAAGAGCCAGCACTGCACTTTCCACCAGAAAGTGGTATAGATTTGCACCCTTTCCAGTAAGTGGTGTGGTATGCTGTGTGTGTGTGTGTGTGTGTGTGTGTGAAAATCCCAGCTTCCTTTTGCTCACCAATGTCTGAAATTCCACACTTAAAGACCTATTTCCTTCTTCCCTCTTACAATACCATTATCTGGGAGAGAATAACACTTCAAGCTTTATCAGCAATTGGCATCTAAGGGGAAAATTAGTTTATCAGACTCTGCTCAAATGAAGGAAAAAAGGGAAGGAATGAGAGCATTCTAGAATGATAGGGGAGCGGGGAGCAGATCACATGCGGAAAGAGAATTGCTCTGCTCCCAACTGTGCTAAGAGTGAGGGGGTCCTGACCTTTCTGCTGTCAGAGGAGGTGAGCACACTCCCAGGGAGCACACATTCATGGCAGTTTTTCAGGGAAAAGTCTCTGTTGTTAGGTAACTGGTTTTTCAGATCTGCATTCTTGGTAGCTGGGTCTGGATGTGACAGCTCCACCCACCCCCACGACTTGCAAATACTGTGCTTTCCATTGGTCGACCTCTCAATAGTGCTATTGTCCTCAAAGTGCTGTGGCATAACTTTTCTCATGGATCTGCACAGAAACATAGACACATAGTAACTTTCACCTGTTGGCAAAAGCAAGCAAGTGAGGCACAAATGTGAGCTTGAGAACATAGCACCTCAAACCCCAGCCCCGACCTCCGCTCCCTGGCAACACCGATGGAGGCTCAGTCACACATGCTCACGTGCACACACACCCAGGCGGCACCACACTCAAAACCCAGCATGCAGTAAGGAGCCACACTCAGCTTCCAGGGAATGAGCACCCAGACACTTGACCATGAATTAGGACCCCAACTCTGTAGTAAGAGGGACAATTGTCTAAGAGACTATGTGGCAGACAAGGCAGATGGCCCTCAGAAACTTCAAGGTCAGCTTATGCTACATACGTTAGCTGGCAATTACGTTATAATAAAGTTCTCCATTTTTCCCAGGCTGAGAGAAGGTCCTGAAGGTTATGAAAGAGTGTCACACTTCCCCTCCACTGCAGAGGGACAGGGACTTTTGTACACCTGGTAGGCGGGCTATTTATTTACTTGGCTCTCTGGACAGTTCACCAACAGCATCTGAGTGGTAGGCTTAAGTAAACCTGAGCAGAGTGGCTGCACATGCTGGGATTGCAAGCAGACTGTCCCCTGCCCCACCCAGGTCTTCCCTGAGCCACTCTGCAGATTCCGCAGGGGCAGGGGCAGGGGCAGGGGCAGGGCAGGGCCAGGGTCCCGGGAATCCTCTGCCACATGCAGATCCTGGGCCAGTCCAGCAAAGGCAAGAAATCTTGCAAACAAAATGATGGGCTCAAACAAGTCACAGACCCCACTTAATTTGGTATATCAGGTTAGTTAGGCAGTTACCCATTCCACGCTGCTCACCCACCCATCTATATCACTACCTACTTGCTTCAATACTTACTATTATTTTATGGACTACTGTTGTAGGCAGGGACTATTTTTCCTAAGTTTTAACATACATCCCATATGAAGTTCTGAGCACTCCTTAGACCACCTGGATATGTGGGCAGAAGGATTGTGTGATTTGTCAAAGCCACATGGAGAATTTTAGGAATTTACAACGCCATACTACCACTTTGCTAAAAGTTCCTTCCTACCTTTGGAGGTACATTAACTAGTTCAGGCCACTGGATACTGTCTGGCAACTCTGGATCAACAGGAATTAAGGGTCAGCAGGGGCTGACTGAGCCAAGTGCCACACTGTGAACTTGATTGGTTACTCATGTGGTTGGAACTGATAGGACAGAGGTCATTTATTTTGCTTCTGTGACCTGGCTATCATTGCTTAGTGACCATGAATTAGGACCCCAGAAGTGAAGAAACCTATGGAGAAAAACATGAATAGCTGACACTTAGATAAGAATTACCCTGTGCCAAGCATTGTTCTAAGTTCTTTGCATATGTTAATTCATTTAATCCTCCAAACTGCTCCATGAGGTAAGTTCTATTATTACCCTCATTGTGCAGAAAAGGAAATGGAAGCCCAGAAAGGTAAGTAATTTTCCCAAAATCCCCAGTGGTTAACTAGACCACATACAGAGCCAAGACTCAGTGCCTGTTTGGTCTTCTATGTTAGGAATTGCCAACCATAGTTAAGCTTTGGACAATAATGGAGCAGATTTGCCCTGGCTGGATTTGTGCTGCCACCATGAGGAGGAGAAGTCACACTTCAGTGAGAAACTCAGGCACCAAAGAATAGGAGGAGAATGTGAGGCTGGTCCATCTCCACTCAAGAAGCAAGCAGCAAAGAGGGTGGCCTCTCTGTCCAGGCTCCCTCCCTCCCCAGCAGTGTCCTGGAGGGCAATAAGCCAGGTCAAGGAGCAGAGCAGGCCTTGCCTGTGGACTGCAGGGCCTGACAGTGAGCTCAGAGTCCAAGGCCAAAGTGAATAGAAAAAAAGCCAGGCCAACCTGAGTCATCTGTTCAAAAGGATTAGGTGGGTCAGAGGAATGTAGGTGTGAACCAGCAGATGGAAATCAAGACCCAGAGTGAAGGCGAACCATGGGAGAGGTGGGGACAGATAAGGACACATCCCAGAGCCCACGGAGTACGCCTTGTTGCTTCTCATAGGAAACCTACAAGCTACTGTGTCTTTGGGGAAGGAGTGGGAGAGGTTCTGGGATACCATCTATGCTCTAGGTTATGGTCTAGTTACCAGTATGTTCCAGGATATGGTCTAGTTACTAGGATGCTCTGGGTTATGGTCTAGTACTAGTATGTTCTAGGTCAGTGATGGCGAACCTTTTGAGCTCGGCATGTCAGCATTTTGAAAAACCCTAACTTAACTCTGGTGCCGTGTCACATATAGAAATTTTTTGATATTTGCAACCATAGTATAAAAAAGATTTATATTTTTGATATTTATTTTATATATTTAAATGCCATTTAACAAAGAAAAATCAACCAAAAAAATGAGTTCGCGTGTCACCTCTGACACGCGTGTCATAGGTTCGCCATCACTGTTCTAGGCTATAGTCTAGGTCAGCAGTTCTCAACCTGTGGGTCTCAACCCCTTTGGGGGTTGAACAACCCTTTCACAGGGGTCACCTAAGACCATCGGAAAACACATATATAATTACATATTATTTTTGTGATTAATCACTATGCTTTAATTATGTTCAATTTGTAACAATGAAAATACATCCTGCATATCAGATATTTACATTACGATTCATAACAGTAGCAAAATTACAGTTATGAAGTAGCTATGAAAATAATTTTATGGTTGGGGTCACCACAACATGAGGAACTGTATTAAAGGGTCGCGGCATTAGGAAGGTTGAGAACCACTGGTCTAGGTACTAGGAACATACTATAGTAACTTAGTCTCAGTTGTGACCTTGGGCGAATTCATACCGCCCTTTAAGCCTCAGTCTCCTGGCTATAAAATAGGAAGAAAAATAAAACAGGTAGCCTACCAGGTTAATGTAGTAGTTAAATGAGAGAATAAGCGCAGAGTGGTTTGCACAATGGTTGGCATAGTTAATATGCAATAACTGATATGTCTTCCTGCTGTTATTGTCAGTGTTAGGAATAACAGAGTGGCTGATTGGGCAGTGGCAAGATGAAGCCATCGCTTGAATTGTTTGTGGAGCCCTATTTTCTCCTTCTACGTCTAGTTGGGTATAAGACCTTCCACAGGATCACCCCTTTCTTTCCTCGCAGAACAAATATCAGGTTCTTAAGGAACAGGGAGGCAGGGTGGGGGGAAGCCCTCGGTCTTCTGCCCCCCTCCACCTTTTGCCTCAGTTCTTCTAGCTGCAGAAGAACTGAGAGTCCTTGATCCAAATAGTCATAATAAAGCCAAGGCGCTTTGGTTTCTAAGACCATTTCCTCAGAGGAGTTCTTTGGGCCATATCGCAGTCCTGGGAAGCTGCTGAGGAGTCAGGCTCTGCGAGGCGAGGCCAGCCAGCCCAGAATTGCAGCCTGGCTCTTCCTGGCTGCACCTGGTCTAGACCCCTTGGCCCTGTGAATGCCTGCCAACTACATGCATCATCTGCTGAGTTTCCAACCTCTTCGCAAGGCATTACCTAAGTGTCCATCTTTTAAATCACAAGGTAAAAATCTGTGTTTATGTGTTTGAACAAAGCTCTCATCATCTTGAATAAGTATCCTGACTCCAGCTTTATGACAGGATGTGGGTCCCACACTCACCCACTGAAATCTTGAAACTGAGTAGGAAAACCTCCTCCCCTCAGGCACCCTAGCCTTCTCCTAGGATGATTTTCTATCCATCAAGAAACATCTCTGTTGCCTGGGAGAGCTGGGTGCTGGGTCCACAGTGCACACCTTCTGCCCAATGAGGCATGGATGCCTTCAGGATACAGCAGTTTACAAAGAAAAATATGAAGGCAGCCTGATTTTCCCAGATGCCTAACAGGGGAAAGGAAGCTGGGCTCCATGAATCATACAATGGCATTGAAACAATTCAAGGAACTGTACAAAGGAAGTGACCAGAATAGCCCAGCTGATTGCTACAAGCTAATGGAGCAAAGAAAATGGAAACCAGTATCTCTAGAGTACAGGAAAGAAACATTAACCAAGAAAAGCAACTTTCCCCATAGTGGGGAGAATGGCCGTTCAGAAATGTTTACTGAAATGAAGCTGCCTGTTGACTCCCAGGCCCTGGACATAAAGGTGGGCAGAAGAGGGCAGAGGTGAAGCTGTGGTTCTGGGAGTCAGCGTGGCCACCTAGAGCACTGTGCCCATCTCTCCCCAGCTCACTGTCCATGTGTGATGTGGGTAGCTTGTCATGGGCCACAATGCGACTAGTCACACCAGGAAAACTGGCAAGTGCCACAAACCAGGGCTGCTCTCAGTCCCAGAACCTATGTTTCAACATATACCAGCACACCACTGGGAGGAGAGGCGTGTAGGGAACCAGGCGGCCAGATAAGAGGACTCCAGTGGGTTTAGGCTTGGGGACAAATGCAGGGAAAGAAGAGTTTGTCACCCAGACTGTGTGGCCCCCTGGGAGAGGACCTTGCTTGCAGAGAAGTGAGGATATAGCTGCTGATTTCTGAGGTCTTTTCCTCTCCCCCTGCTCTAACAGTGTCAATTCTGAAAATCTCTCTCAAGGGTGAAAGAGATTTAAGGTTTTCAAGACCCAGCTAACTAAACACGGAGCCCAAGAGAGGATAAACAGTCATCTGCTATCATACTCATTATCCATGGCTTCAAAGGACTCCAGTATGTTTACAAAAAGAACACGAGAGTTCTCTATGTTTATTTTAAAGTATGGACTTTGATAAACAGTCTTTTAAAAAACCAAATAACACGCAGGGGAAACAACCTTCTTTCTTTGTCTTATGCATCAGTCAAAACATAGCACTCCCCTTGGCTTCGGCCTAAATGAGTTTGGTTTCTTCACAGAAGTTCACCGTTTATAAAATACATACAATTTATTGACTTTGATCTCCCCACTGGCGCAGCTTGAGGTTGGTTCAAAGTTCTGTAGAGTTAAACATAACCACATGTGACCGGGCAGTTCACGTGCAACATTTGCCAATGTCGGCGAAGGCAAGATCAGGGCTGGAAACATTAGAGAGGTGGGCAGGGCCAAGAGGGAGGGTGTGCCTCACCCCAGAGGACCTCAGCCAAATGCTCTCTGCTCCCAGCCGGCTCCTGCCTAGCCAGCACTTCACCAGGAGAGAGAGTTGGGCAAACTCAGTGCGGATCCACACTACCCCTGAGCTGGCCCCACGTCAGCATTACTTTTGCTAATCCTCCCCAACTGGGGATATTTTGATGAAAATGCAAATCTTAGAGAATTTTTTTAGAAAAAGGTAAAAAACCACCCAGCTGGTGTGGGTCAGTAGTTGAGTATCAACCCAGGAACCAAGAGCTCTCTAGTTTGATTCTCAGTCAGGGCACATGCCCGGGTTTCGGGTTTGATCCCCAGTGCAGGCCATGCAGGAGGCAGCCGATCGATGTTTCTATCTCTCTATCCCTCCTTTCCCTTCCTCTCTCTCTAAAAAAATCAATAGAAACATATTTTTTAAAAAAGAAAGAAAAAAAGGTATAAAAACCCACACTGCTTAGTTATATGTAGTCAAAAGTGTAAGCATGTTAAACTGTGTATGTATGTAGGTAGGTAAATAAGTAGGTAGGTAGATGAGATAGATGATAGATACATAGATACATAGATAGATAGATAAATAGTTGACAGATGATAAATTAATATAGAAACAAGTAAATTCATAGCTAACTCTGACCCGATTCTTCTTGCAAGAAAATTCTCTTTCCTACATCCATTTTGGAAGATGCTGGGCTGCCTGCTTGACAGCCATTGCCTCTTCTATGCTGACAGAGCCCTGGTTAAATTCCAGTGTCCGACTCTCCTCCTTAGAACTCAGGGTTACACCTGATTGCTCTAGGCCAAATATGGTGACATAAGTCCCCTTGCTGGGGACTGGTTTAGTGTTTGATAAGAGAGCAGCTCTACTCATGAGACAAAATGAATAAGCTTGGATGTTACTGGAAAAGACTTTTGTTTCCAAAATAAAGGAACATAATAAAATACTCCCTTTTCTGTTTCCATAATGACTGAAGGGCTGCACCTGTCTTAAAATCATGCAGGCAGTTAACTAAAGATGGAAGAGTAGGAAGATGAGAAAACCTAAGTTCAACCACTGATTTAATCAACTATTAAACTGACTTAATTCTGTACTTCCTGATATAGAAGAAGCAAATTCTCTTATTAGTTAAGTAATTTTTGGTAATCGTAAATTAAAATATAATTCCCCACATACAACATAATGTATCCATTTAAAGTGTACCATTCAATGGTTTTTTAGTATACTCACAGAGCTGTACAACCATCACCACAAATCATTGTTAGAACATTCTCACCATCTCCATAAGAAACTTCCTATATCTTTTAGCTATCCTTCCCCAGTCCTCCCATTTTCAACATCCCTAAGCAATCACTCTTTTAAGCCAGATGCTTTTGGGTGATGGGGAACATGATAAGACTAGTGAATTACATGGGCATAAGCCCACTTCTGCATTTCTTTTGCTATGAAATTAGTTCTTTGGCCAAAAGCAAAGCTCTAAGGGAAGCCATAATAGTGAATATCATATTCCTTAAGTCCATGGATGAAGATGTTGCAGAAGTATTGCAGGCAAAAGACAGATCCCCATCTAGAATAAGGGCTTACCCAGTAGTATAAATTGCTTCTCCCTCCTTCATAGAATAAAAGTGATCCAGGTTAATCACAGCCTGCAGGTGGCTTTCAAGAAGGTGTCATATCTGAGTTCAGTGTACTAGTATTTCTGCTACTGGCAGGTCAGGCACTCAGTAGTGGCAACAGCCAAATTAATCTTGGTGCGGAAATCTCCATGTTGTGGAATACATGCAGGGCTTTCATTGGTCAGCATAGCCACCTTGTCCATGGGCCCTTTCACTAAGCACCGGTGTGGTTGAGGGGGAAAACTGACCAGCATCCACAGAATGTGTTGCCTGTTTCATATAATTACTTAGAGCTTCTCGTAAATGCTACTCAGTGAGCATTCACATAGAACAGAAATAGACTCCCACTTTGTGCTCATTTTGAGATGTCCACTCCCATACCTCCTCTCCAGTTTTTAGGGGGTTCACCACTCAAGAGTATATCAGGATGGCATCTCCAGAGTGACAGACAAGTTGCACTTTGCACCTCTTACAACTAGGAGCACCTTTAGATTCTGGGGAAAATATATACTCTACACATTGTGTGCTATTCTACCAAGAAACAGAGATGAGGGTTGAAATGTCTGAGCCTATTATTTTCTTTTCTAAGTTCTCTACTGCATTCAGAAGCAATCATCTGGTTTCTCAAAGCCTTGCCTTCAACAGCCACTTTGCTGCAAGCAACCACAGATAATGTTAATTAATCATGATGCCACTGCATATTATAAGTTGCCAGTATTCAACTTTTCATTGGCAAGGAGCTCAGCTTTGCTTTCAAGGCCAAAGAAAGAGGAAAATCACCCCCAAATTCCTATCTTTAAAGGTTTATTTTCTGGGACCCCCCTCCTCTGGTACCCTAATGCTCTTATCAGCCAGCTTCTAGTCAAGAAAGGAGAAAGCACAGTAGGTGCTTCAATGCACAGAACCCATTAAACAGGCACTGGGAGGCTGAAAGAGCAACAAATGAATGTTAGAAAAACCAGAGATTATACACAGCAGGAAGGAACTACCATCCAGGGCTGGGAGGATAAAGGGGAAGAGGGGTTGTTACAGGATGTAGGCATGAGCTCACTCAAACCTCTGGGGCTGGTGGGGGTCCTGCACAGCTGGCCGGGCCTCTGGGGATGTGGGAACTTGCTCTGGACAAGCTGATCTTTAGGGGGAAGCTGTGCACTGCTGGTGCTAGACCTCTCAGTAGTGTGTCTTGGCTGACCACTAGATGTGGAGGTGGGGTTTCTGTCTGAGAGGTGCGTGTACCTCAGAAGGAGGCCTGGCCACGGCTTGAATCTCTGGGTAGAGTCACAGCCCAGTCTCAGGTCAGCGGTGTGACTAGGAGTGGGCCCTGCAGATGCTCAAATGCTCTGGAAGGATGAGGGGTGGGGGCGGAGGGTGGGGCCCAGGTCTAGCTGAGCTGGCACCTCTGAGCAGGCACAGCATGGGCAGTGCTGACAACAGAAATGAATGGGCAGCTGGAGTCTTCTCTCTGCGGCTACTAGAACAATGCTGATCAGAACTGAAAGAAGCCCCTTTCACTCTCCTCCCACTTGCCAATCTCCCCTGTATGCCCCCTATTGGTTGAACCCAACAAGAAGGCAAGGGAGTAGGAGAAAAGGAGCTTGGAGAGCTCCAGCCTCAGGTTTAGAAGGTGGGCTCAGAGCTGAGAGACAGCAGGTTAATAACTGAGACAAGAGAACAGAGGATCTGGAGGCAGAAAACCTGGGTCCTAGCACCACTCATTGGTTGAATAGCCTTTGAAAGGTTGCTTAACCTCCCTCTGTCTCAGATTCCTCATTTTTTTTTATTGTTTAAAGTATTCCTAATAGTAGTACATATGTCTCCTTTTTTCCCCATTGACCTCCCCCCGGCCTACCCTACCCCACAGAACATGCCCTCACCCCCCACCCCCAGTGTCTGTGTCCATTGGTTATGCTTATATGTATGCATACAAGTCCTTCGGTTGATCTCTTACCACCCCGTACAACCCTCACCTGCCTTCCTGCTGTAGTTTGACAGTCTGTTCAATGCTTCTTTGTCTCTGTATCTATTTCTGTTAATCAGTTTATGATGTACTTTATATTCCACAAATGAGATCATGTGATATTTATCTTTCTGCAACTAGCTTATTTCATTTAGCATAATACTCTCCAGTTCCATCCATGCTGTTGCAAATGGTAAGAATTCCTTCTTTTTTTTACAGCAGCATAGTATTCCATTGTGTAGAAGTACCAGACTTTTTTAATCCACTCTTCTGCTGGTGGGCACTTAGGTTGTTTCCAAATCTTAGCTATTGTAAATTGTGCTGCTGTGAACATAGGGGTGCATATATCCTTTCTGATTGGTGTTTCTAGTTTCTTGGGATATATTCCTACAAGTGGATCACTGAGTCAAATGGGAGTTCCATTTTTAAATTTTTGAGGAAACTCCATACTGTCTTCCATAGTGGATGCACCAGTCTGCATCCCCACCAGCAGTGCACGAAGGTTCCTTTTTCTCCACACCCTCACCAGCACTTGTCATTTGTTGATTTGTTGATGATAGCCATTCTGACAGTTGTGAGATGGTACCTCATTGACATTTTGATTTGCATCTCTTGGATGATTAGTGACTTTGAGCATGTTTTCATGTCTCTTGGCTTTCTGTATGTCCTCTTTCGAGAAGTGTCTATTTAGATCCTTTGCCCATTTTTTGAGTGGATCGTTTATCTTCCTTTTGTTAAGTTGTATAAGTTCTCTGTAAATTTTGGAGAATAAGCCCTTATCAGAAATATCACTGGCAAATATGTTGTCCCATGCAGTGGGCTTTCTTGTTGTTTTGTTGATGGTTTCTTTTGCTGTGCAGAAGCTTTTTATTTTGATGTACTTCCACTTGTTTATTTTCTCCTTAGTTTCCATTGCCCTAGGAACTGTGTCTATAAAGATATTGCTATGACATATGTCTGCTATTTTGCTACCTATGGAGTCTTGTAGGATTTTTATGGTTTCCCGTCTTACATTTAAGTCCTTTAGCCATTTTGAGCTTGTTTTTGTGTATGGTGTAAGTTGGTGATCTAGTTTCATTTTTTTGTATGTATGTATCTGTCCAATTTTCCCAGCACCATTTATTGAACAGACTGTCTTGACTCCATTGTATGCTCTTGCCTCCTTTGTCAAATATTAATTGAGCATAATGGCTTGGGTCAATTTCTGGGTTCTCTGTTCTGTTCCATTGGTCTATATGTCTCTTCTTGTGCCAGTACCAAGCAATTTTGAGAAATGTGTCTTGGTACTATAGCTTGATATCTGTTATTGTGATCCCTCCAACTTGCTC
>NW_005871077.1:1775141-1778158 GCF_000147115.1 Myotis lucifugus | reverse complement strand
GTATCCTGGTACATTGCTGAATTCATTTATTAGGTCTAGTAGTTTTTTGATGGAGTCTTTGGGGTTTTCTATGTATAGTATCATATCATCTGCGAATAAGGACAGTTTTATTTCTTCTTTTCCAATTTGGGTGCCTTTTATTTCTTCTTCTTGTCTGATCGCTAGGGCTAGGACTTCCAGTACTATATTGAACAGGAGTGGTGAAAGTGGGCATCCCTGTCTTGTTCCTGTTTTTAGGGGAAATTAGTTTAGTTTTTGCCCATTGAGTATGATGTTGGCTGTAGGTTTGTTATATAAGGCTTTTATTATGTTGAGGTATGATCCCTCTATTCCCACTTTGCTGAAAGTTTTTATCAAGAAAGGGTGTTGGATTTTGTCAAATGCTTTTTCTGTATCAATTAATATGATTATGTGATTTTTGTTTCTCAGTTTGTTTATGTGATGTATCATATTTATTGATTTGTGGATATTGTACCATCCTTGCATCCCCAGAATAAATCCCACTTAGTTGTGGTGTATGATCTTTCTAATATAATGCTGAATCCGATTTGCTAGGACTTTGTTGAGGATTTTAGCATCTATGTTCATCAAGAATATTGGCCTGTAGTTCTCTTTTTTTGTGGTGTCTTTATCTGGTTTTGGGATTAGGGTAATGCTGGCTTCATATAAATAGCTAGGAAGTGTGCCTTCCTCTTTAATTTTTTTGAATAGTCTGAGGAGGATAGGTTTTAGTTCTTCTTTGAATGCTTGGTAGAACTCCCCTGTAAGCTGTACGAACCAGGGCTTTAGTTTACTGGAGGATTTTTGATCACTACTTCAATTTCTTTAGTAGCTATCAGCCTATTCAGATTTTTTGATTCTTCTTGATTGAGTTTTGGGAGCTTGTATTTTTCTAAGAATATGTTCATTTCATCTAGGTTTTTTATTTTGTTGGAATAGAGTTGTTCACAGTATTTTTTCATAATTGTTTGTATTTCTGTGGGATAGGTTGTTACTTCACCTCTTTCATTTCTGATTTTGTTTATTTGGGTCCTCTCTGTTTGCTTCTTGGTGAGCCTGGCTAGAGGTTCATCAATCTTGTTTATCTTTTCAAAGAACCAGCTCTTGGTTTTGTTGATCTTTTGTATCATTTTTGTTGTTGTTGTTGTTGCTGTTGTTGTTTGGTTTTTTTTGTCTCTATGTCATTTATCTCTGCTCTGATCTTTATTATGTCCTTCCTTCTGCTTACTTGGGCTTTTCTTGTTGCTCTCTTTCTAACTCTTTGAGTTGTATGGTTAGATAATTTATTACCATTGTTTCTTGTTTTTTGAGGTAGGCCTGTAGAGCTATGAATTTTCCCTCTCAGGACTGCTTTCATTGTGTCCCATAGATTTTGGATTATTGTGTTTTCATTGTCATTTGTTGCCATGATGCTTTTTATTTCTTCTTTGATCTCTTTAGTAACCCAGTCATTGTTTAATAGCATGCTAGTTAGCATCCAGGTGTTTGATTTTTTTATTGTTTTTATTGTAGTTGATTTCCAGTTTTATGCCATTGTGATCTGAAAAGATGCTTGATATGATTTCTATCTTCTTGAATTTGCAGAGACTTTGCCAGTGTCCCAATATGTGGTCTATCTTTGAAAATGACCAATGTGCACTTGAGAGGAATGTATATTCTGTGGCTTTGGGGTGAAATGTTCTGAAGATGTCAATTAATTCCATCTGATCTAGTGCGTCATTTAGGATTGATGTTTCCTTGCTAATTTTTTGTTTAGTGATTTGTCCAGTGGTGGTAGTGGGGTATTAAAGTCCCCTACTATGACTGTATTGCTGTCAATCTCTCCCTCGATATCCTCCAGAAGTTTTTTTTATGTATTTAGGTTCTCCTGTATTGGGTGCATATAGGTTTACCAGAGTTATTTCTTCTTGTTGAATTGCTCCCTTTAGTATTATGAAGTGGCCTTCCTTATCTCTTGTTATGGCCTTCACTTTGAGGTCTAATTCGTCAGATATAAGTATTGCTACCCCAGCTTTCTTTTCATTTCCACTTGCCTGAAAAACCTTTTTCCATCCCTTCACCATCAGTCTGTGTGAGTCCTTTGTTCTGAGGTGGGTTTCCTGTAGACAGCAGATATATGGGTCATGTTTTCTTATCCACTCAGCTATCCTATGTATTTTGATTGGGGCATCTAATCCATTTACATTTAAAGTTATTATTGATAGGTAATTGTTTGTCACCATTTTTATTCTTTATGCCTGTGTTCCTTCTTCCCTTCCTATTTCTTCTTTTTACAGAAGACCCTTTAGCATTTCTTGCATTGCTGGTTTGGTGGTAATAAACTCCCTTAGTCCTTTTTTGTCTGTGAAGCTCCTGATTTCTCCCTCAGTTTTGATTGATAGTCTTACTGGGTACAGTATTCTTGGATTCACACCCTTCCTTTGCATGATTTTGTATATTTCATTCCATTCCCTTCTGGCCTGATGTGTTTCAGTTGAGAAATCAGTCAGTAGTCAAAATCAGGGGAGATCCTTTGTAGATAGCTTTCTGTCTCTTTGTGGCAGCCTTTAAGATACTTACTTTGTCATTGGTGTTTTCCAGTTTAATTATAATATGCCTTGGTGTCAGGCTTTTGGGGTTCATCTTGTTTGGGACTCTGTGAGCTTCTTGGACTTGTGTGCATTTTTTCTTCCCGATATCAGGAAAGTTTTCTGTCATTATTTCTTAAAATAGGTTTTCTATTCCTTGCTCAGTTTCCTCTCCTTCTGGCACTCCTATTATGCAGATGTTGTTTCGTTTCATGTTGTCCCAAAGTTCCCTTAGGCTCTCCTCCTGTTTTTTAAGTTTGTTTTTTTTTTCTAGATGCTGCTCTGCTTGGGTATTTTTTCCTACCTTGTCTTCTAGCTCACTGATGTGGTCCTCTGCTTCTTCTAGTCTACTGTGGATGCTTTCTATTGAGTTCTTTATTGCAGCGATGTCATTTTTTATTTCTTCTTGGTTCTTTTTTCATTTCCTCTTGGTTCTTACACATATTGTTG
>NW_005871077.1:1773253-1774519 GCF_000147115.1 Myotis lucifugus | reverse complement strand
AGAATAAGAAAATAAGTGAGGAGAGGAAAAACAGAAGAAAAAACACAAAAAAAACAACAAAAACCCACAAACAAACAAACAAAAAAACTGACCACATCAAACAAACAACAGTATCAAGACAGAAAGGGAAAAAAAAAGACAAAAAAAATTTGGATAGTGAAGAAAGAAGTGTGTATGGGCTTGGAGTAAGGGAGAGGAAATTAGATATATGAGTAAGATCAATTTTTAACAGGGAGTAAAAAGAAAGGATAGAGCAAAACAAAAGCAGGAACAGGGTAAGAGAAACAGTATAAAAAGAGGGAAAAGTGAGGAAGGGAGTATTGGCATAAAGGAAAAATTGAGATAGAGCAAAATAATGCTAAAGGGAAAATAAAAATAGAATGTAGAACACTAATCCCAAAATAAAATAAAATAAAATAAAATAAAGAAAAAATAAAATAAAACTTTAAAAAAGGGTAAAATAATAGTAGTAATAATAATAGTTAAAATTAAAAAATATAATAGTAAGCAAGGTAAAATCAAGTGAGAGAAAAAAATTAGTTTCTTAAGTAAAAGATAAAAAATAGAAATGTGAAGTAGTGAAGGTTGTTCACTTCCTCTGTTTCTGCTTGGCACGTCTGTTTCCTTTCGGGTAGTCAGGACAGTATTGAAGTTCCCTACAATCCACTGCTCCTCTGTGTCATAAGCCACAACTCTGTTTTCAAGCAGGCGGGATCTCTCCATTGTCTTTGGTTCTCAGCCTGCCTTTAGTTGTATTTACACACAAGAGTCAATTTCGGATACAACCCTGGGTGGCAGTGTTTCTGTCTTAATATCTTGGGATTAAAGGCCTCTCTACCCTGTATTTAGATTTTGCTTTTCCTGCCGCACTTAATACTGGGTTGGAGGAACGGACTGCCCCAGAGCTGGTTTTCTGTTCATCTCTCCCCACTCTGATCCCAGTTTCCACAACCAACTTTCCCTGCAGTCTCGGTGAGAGTTTTTAATTGGAAGATCCTACATACTGGACTTAGCAAGCAAAAGTAATGATTTAAAAAAAAAAAATAAAAGCCAGAGGAGGCACGCAGACTTGTGTCTTTTTCCCCTGGCTCTGCGCAGCTGGTACAGAACTTCAGGCTGCTTTTCTGGGCCCAGTCCAGCTGTGGATTAATATCTAGAGTCCCCTTCTGGCAGCATCCCTGTGGACCCCCTTTCACATTCGAGGGCTACACTGACCCCCAACAGCTGCAGATTTTGTGGGGCGCAGTCTTCCTCTGAGACTCTAGT
>NW_005871077.1:1713303-1735072 GCF_000147115.1 Myotis lucifugus | reverse complement strand
CAAATGAAGATGCCGTTCTGACTTTTTATGCACAAACTGCATGTAGGAACAAGGCAATGCTGCAGAGCATCCCCATCACGGATATGCCTGAATGCTTCCTGATGATGCTGAGACGGTACTTAGGAACCTGAGAGAAATAGGAGCTAGTTGTGCTGGACACTCGATATACACTAGCCCCATACTCTCCATGACAGCCTGTAATAGAATGTTACTATTCCATTTACACACAAGGAAACTGATGCTCAAGGAAAATAAGTTACTAAGGTCACATAGCTGCAAGAAAATAGGAAAGCAAGAGGTAAAATCCTGGAGTGGCAGACTTAAAGTCCTGGCTTATTGTGCACACCCTTGCCTGCATTTCCCCGTGTATCACATGCATGAATGTCACATCTCCTTTGACCTCTGATGAGGTTGCTACATGAAGTCTATAAAGCATTTTCATTCTTTGGAGGGAAAGAACCTTAAAAACATAAATTTTATGCAATGAGGTCCAAAGAACCACTGGACAACTGACTGCCTGGTTTGATTTGGGTCCTTCTGAGGACTGGGGAACAAATGTCAAAGAACAGGTCTTGCTCTCTGACATCTGTGGAGTCACAAAAAATTGTGGAACCTCTGAAGAAGTTCTGCAGTTAAGTGCTGCCATGGGGCCTGCTATTGTCTTGGCCACAGTGCAGGTGGCCTGTGCTGTCAGCCCCATAGAGAAGACCTGACCTCAGATGGAAGCAAGAGATGGAGAGCGGTCTCCTCTTACTCAGGAGCCATGGTTACCAGCCAGAGCTACAGACACTGCAGGAACTGCTCTGGCCAGTGGATGCAACTCGCAGAGCTCCCCCTGGGGAACCCTCAGTGAACTTGATTCAGAGCTGGTGCCTTAAACTTCTCAGATCCCTCGGAGCAATCCCAGGAGGTATGTCCTAAAACATATCTTCCCCTCCAAAGAGAATGTGTATGCTCTTTTTTTCTAATAAAGTTCCAATCCTTTCACCTTCTTTTGGATTCTTTTTCCTCTCCTATACTGATGTTATTGATACCTCCTGCGTCCCTCCCCAGCCCCGATAGTGCATCAGTGGGGTCCTTCGGCCTGGCCTGCACCCTCTCACAATCTGGGACCCCTTGGGGGATGTCAGAGAGCCGGTTTCAGCCCAATCCCACAGGCCAGGCAGAGAGACCCCATGGGTGCACAAATTCGTGCACCGGGCCTCTAGTATATGCAAGGCTAAGTTGACTTGCGCATGCTCCATACACATAAAGCTCTTGCTGGCACCAATCACATGCGTGTGTTTCGATCTGTCATTGTCGATCGTGAATTTGGTTGACATTTCTATTATAGAGAAAGGGCGAATAGCGATATTAAAATATTTCTAATTAATTTCCTTTCAATGTGCATGAATTTGTGCACCGAGCCACTAGTAATGCTATAAACTTCCCTCTTAGGACTACTTATGCTGTGTTCTGTAGAGTTTGAGTTGTTGTGTTCATTTTTATTAGTTTCCAGGTACATTTTTTTTAAAAATATATGTTTTTATTGATTTCAGAGTGGAAGGGAGAGGGAGAGATAGAAACATGAATGATGAGAGAGAATCATTGATTGGCTGCCTCCTGCATGCCCCCTACTGGGAATTGAGCCCACAACCCAGGCATGTGCCCTTGACCGGAATCGAACCCAGGACATTTCAGTCCACAGGCCAATGCTCTATCCAGTGAGCCAAACCAGCTAGGACATCCAGGTACATTTTTACTCCTTCCATGATCTCATTGGTAACCCATTCATTGTTTAATAACATGCTATTTAGCCTCCATGTGTTTGAATATTTTTGAGCTTTTTTATTGTGGTTGATTTCTAGTTTCATGCCATTGTGATCAAGAAGGTGCTTGATACTATTTCAATCTTCTTGAATTTGTTAAGACTTATTTTGTGTCCTAACATGTGATCTATCTTTGAGAATGTTCCATGTGCACTTGAAAAGAATGTATATCCTGCTGCTTTGAAATAAAATGTTCTGTAAATTTAAATTAAATCCATCTGATCTAGTGTGTCATTTAAGGTCGCTGTTTTGTTTTGTTTTTTACATGGGAGATCTATCCAGTGGTTACAGTGGGAGTTAAAATTCCCTACTTTGACTGTATTGCTATCAATCTCACCCTTAAAATCCATCAAGATTTTAAAAATATATTTATGTGCTCCTATATTTGGTGCATATATGTTTACAAGAATTATATCTTCTTTTTTATCGATCCCTTTAGTATTATGTTGTGAATGCATTTGTCTCTTGTTATGGCTTTGGTTTTGAAGTCTATTTTGTTAGATATAAATATTGCTACTGCTGCTTTTTTAAAATTTACATTGAATATTTTTTTCTATCCTTTCATTTTTAGCTTGTATGAATCTTTTGTTCTGATGTAGGTCTCTTGTAGACAGCATATATATGGGTTATGTTTTCTAATCCATTCAGCTACCCTATGTCTTTTGATTGGAGCATTAATCCATTTACATTTAAGGTTATTATTAATAGGTATTTCTCTATTGCCATTTTTTCTTTATAGCTACCTTTCTCTCTCTAATTCTTCTTCTTTTTAAAACAGTCCATTAAACATTTATTGCATTACTGATTTGATGAAAATTAACTCCTTCAGTTGTTTTTTTGTGGGTTTTTTTTTTTTGTCTGTGAAACTCTGTTTCTCCTTCAATTTTAAATGATAGCCTTGCTGGATAGAGTAGTCTTGGTTGCAAGTACTTGCTTTTCAGTACTTTAAATACTTGATTCCAATCCCTTCTGGCCTGAAGTGTTTTTCTTGAGAAATTCACTGACAGTTTTATGGGAACTCTCTTGCTACCTTTAAGATTCTCTCTTTATCTTTAACCTTTGCCATTTTAATGTGTCTTGATGTGGGCCTGCTTGGGTTCATCTTGATTGGGACTCTCTGTGCTTCTTAAACTTATGTGACATTTTCTATCACCAGGTTAGGGAAGTTCTCTGTAATGATATCTTCAAACATCTTCTCTATCTCTTGCTCACTTTCTTCTCCTTCCATTACCTCTGTGATGCGGATGTTGTTAGGTTTCATGCTGTCCCAAAGGTCCCTTAAACTATCCTCATTCTTTCTAATTTTTTTTTCCTGCTGATTGGATGTTTTTTCTACCTTGCCTTGCAAATTGCTGATTCAATTTTCTGCTTCATCCAACCTCTTTATTCCTTCCATTGTATTCTCTCTCTCTTTTTTTAGAAATAATTATTCATATATCTAATTAACAGAAATATCTTTCTCTAATGTTAAATACATAATTGTTTGGAGGGGATGGGGAACAACTTGAAATGAATCAGAAAACACCTTCACATTATTCATTCTTTTCATATACTTCATATTTGTACTTAATGCCTTTTTCCTCCTGGACATCAGAAAGAACACCTGGATACTCTGGGAGAAGTTTATATTTCTCCAAATCAATTTCTGGGGAAAAAAATGTATCCTGCATCATCCTTGTCAAAAAGAATCTATGATGGCCAAGCTTGTTCATGGCTTCCTTATAAACAAAACTGCCTCCCACTATCCAAGCCATGTCCACTTTATTTGTTAATTCTGGTTCCTCAATAAGTTTTAAGGCATCATCCAAACTTTTGGCAAGAAAATGAGCTCCTTTCAGAGGTTCTACTGAGAACTAAATTAATCCTGTCATGTAAAGGCCAATACTTCTCGGGAATGGAGAACCAGGTCTTCCTACCCAAATTCTGTTTACCTTCTGCTGAAGAGGTTGTGGTCATTCTTTGGAAATACTTGAATTCATTTCTGAGTGTAGGGGCCAAGGCAGGTCTCCATTCTTGCTGATGCCCATGTTCTGGGACATAGCAATGATGCAGTTTAGGGGATGAACCATGACAGTGGCACTAAAAACCTCAGAGCTTGCTACTCCTTCCATTGTATTCTTGATGTCAGATATGGTATTGTTAATTTCTGACTGGTTCTTTTTTATGGTTTCTATGTACTTTAGTTCTCCCTAAGTTCCTTGAGCATTTTATCACCATTACTTTGAACTCTCTATCTTATAAATTGCTTGTTTCCATTTCATTTAGCTCTTTTTCTGGAGATTCCTCCTATTCTTTTATGTTAGGTCTTTTTCTTTGTCCCCCATTTTGGCTGCCTCTTTGTTTTTGTTTATATATATTAGATAGAACTGCTATGACTTCCAATCTTTGTGGGGTGGTCTTATGTAGTCAATGTCCTGTGGGAATCAGTGGAGCAGTCTCCTTGATATTCTGAGATGGTTGCTCTAGGAATATCCCTTGTGTGGGTTATGTGGGCCCTTCTGTTATTAATTAGGTCTTGATTGCTGTTGGCCCATTCTTGGTTGGTATTTACCCTCAGGCTGGCTGAGGCTCAACTCCACCATGGTGTTCAAGCTGCTGTGCAGGTACAGTCTTTAGGTGTCTCATTGGGCTCATTGGCACTATCTCTCTGATCACCTGAGCTCTATTCCCCAGGAATGTTTCTTGTGGATTATATGCTGTAGTTGAGGCTGAATGCTGTTGGCCCTTTTGTGGGTGGAGTTAATTCTTCAGGCTGGATTATTATAAGGCTAAACCTCAATCACCATGTATCAGATGCTGTGCAGGGGCTACCCTCTGTGGCTGGATTGTTCTCAGCAGGGTCTGGTGATTGCTGGAATTCCTCTTTGGTTGCGCCACTTATGTGGCTGGTTGTGTCAAGCTCTGATGTCGTCTGAAGCCCACCACTGGTTGTGTTTGTCCTAGGTCCACTTGGGTAGGGTCAGGTACAGATCACTGTCAGGCATTGTATGTAACCAGTCTTGGGCTACCTGTCTGTAGCTACCATGCTACTCACTGTTTTTGTCTGCATGTACTGGACCTGAATATGTGTGGGAGGGGCCAATCTGTGTAAAAGGGTCAGCTCCTTCCAGCTTAGAGCTGGGAGCAGATCTGTAAAAGGACCAAGGCTCCCTGAGCTCTGCCTCTACCTGTCAGCAACGCCCCCACCCCATGAGGTTACCTGATCTTCTTCCAGAGCCTTCCAAAGAGAGACTATAGGATGAGCCCAGGCTAGCCCATATGGGCTAGGGGGTTCCCTACTTGGAGATCAGCAGTCAGGCATTGAATGAGGGGAAAGTAGCCCCCAGTTTAAAGCAAAACCCTTCAGTCTCTGCCAGAGTCTCCAACTCCAGTTCCCCCTAAAAAGGCTCACTGCAGGTTCAGGTAGGGTAAAGCCTTCTATCCCTTTTGCAGAAGCAAACTCAGCCACCCTGAGTTCAGGGGGATGGATCAAAAGTGTTTCCCATTGAGGATGATGCCGGCCCAACTGGCAGAAGAAGGCTAAGCACTTTGTCCTGGTCCCAGACAATAGCCGCTGATGGTCTCACACTGTGAATGTCCTCATTCTGAGTTACTCTCCCTTCCCCCATGGAACTGCACCCTGCAGGGGGATCCAAGGCTGATCCAAACAGTCTCCCATTGGGGGTGATACCTGCAATTCGTAGGAGGGGAGCAGGCACTTCTCCTTCCAGGGGTAGTGCAGGCTTAACTCATAGGGAAGCCTGGATTTGCCTCCCTGCAATGCAGCCACACAGTCCAGTACTCACTCCTCAGCATCCAGGAAGAAGCCTCCCTGGGAGACACAGTCCAGAAATCCTAGCTCTGTGCAGCTCCCCACTCCCCACCCCAACCCCTGCACCACCAAACCAAGTAGGATGGGCCCAAGGTGAGCCCTACCTGACACTCTGATCTCTCTGCATGGCTGGTCTCAGCAGGGTGGGGCTAAAAGTCCCAGCTATGCTCAGGCTCCGAACCCAGAAGGATGGAGCAAAAGGTCCAGCTTCCCTGTGCTGCCAAACCCAGCAGGACAGGGCAGGCCAAGTGGCACAACAGATTGTGGGACGGGTGTGTATGTGCACTCGAGGCGGGGGAGACTGTTCCTCTTTTCCAAGCCATACAGTTTAGTCACTGTCTGGGTCTCCACCAAAAGCCTCCCCCAAAAACAGCCCTGGATGGTGTGTCTAAATGGTTAGAGTTGGTCCACTCACCAAAGGGTCACGGATTCAATTCCTGGTCAAGGCATGTACCTGGGTTGCAGGTTTGATCCTTGGACCCAGTTTGGGTGCCTGCAGGAGGCAAACAATCGATATGTCTCTCTCACATCATTGTTTCTCTGCCTTTTTCCCCTCTCTCTTTCTCCCTCTCCCTTCCTTCCACTAGAAAAAAAATCAGTGGAAAAAATATCCCTGGGTGAGAACAAAAAAAACAAAAGCTCCCTGGAAAATAAAGGGTCCCTTATAGTCACGGCTGGGTATAGCCAGCAGTCCCCTCTTCAGGACCTGAGTATGGCAGTGTGGCCTCCCCAGCAGTCAGAGTCCACAGTGAACTTTCCAGGCTGGCGCTATAACTTTAGGAGTGCTCTTTCCCTGGGAGGGTGCAGTACAAGTCTCCCAAGTGGACCGAATTCCTGCTGACCCACCACCAGATGCCACACAGTATCCTCTTCTCATTTTTGTTGCTCTGAGTTGGGGGTCCTCATGTGGGGTTGAGACCCTGGGCACCTAGGGGGAAGGAGTTCTGCAGCCATGGTACATCTCCGGCTTCTCAGCCACACTGCACCTGTGTGAGGGGGCTCTCCCTTTCCACTCTCTATACTTCTTACCAGTCTCTATGTGGCTTCTTCTGTACTCCTTGGTTTTTCAGGTTGATTGCTCTTAATTACCTGTAAATCTGGTTTAGTGCTGGGAGCAAGTGGATGCCACTTCCAGTTACTCTGCAGCAATCTTGGAATCCTATATTATTCTTATAACCCTGTAAAATATGTATTTTAATAGAAGGCTTGTTTTTTTCACCCCAATCTTCCATTCTTAATAGTAAACTTTTGTTTTGGAAGTGATAGTTCAACACTATAATTTTCCATTTAGATAAATAACATTTATTTAGCCTTAATGGTATACTAGGCATTTTACCTAAGATTTTTTAAATTTAAGACTCAAAAAGGGTCTTATGATTCTGGCTTTACACCAGAGAAAACAAGGCATGGTTATGAAAATTCTAGGCTCTTACTTGACCTGGCTGACTCCCTGGTCGTGTTCTCATTGGCCGGCCACACTCACATGTAATAAGGTGTACCACATGGGACACTTCTTGATGCCTCATTCCCCATTCACATTACCATTGGCAACCAGCCTACAGGTGATTCCACCTTCAGTCCTGCCTGTGCTCCCACATCACAGGAATATGGCAAGCCAGGGATTTCCCAAATTTTCAATCTGTGGATTCCTTTCATGATGCAAAATATACATTATTTTAAATGCCCCCATTTTTGGCAGAAGTAAACCTGACCAGGATGACCAGCATGGTTAGAGTTGCTTTGTTGGAGCACTGATGAATTGATCATGTGAAAATCATCAATTTTTACCCAAAAGAAATTAAGACTTAGTTTTAATACAGGACTAAAGCACAGATCATCATTAGAGCAGCTCTATAGAGGCCCTCAGATTACACCTTGACATTACTGGTTTGATAAGAAATAGGCCAGAATGAAAGATGAGTTCAGATAGCCTTCCCGTGGGTCCCCCTTGCCTCTGTAGTCCATCTATCACAGGACAGAAGGGCATGTGTCCCTCCCGTGCGATGCCGGTGGAGCTGCAGCACACACACCATGGCTGGGATTTGTGAGGACAGGTCTCCAGTGCTGAAGCCACCTCTATTCCACCCCTGAGGCTGTTCCAGGCCTGAAGCCACACATGCTTTTTCTGGTTTAAATGAATGAGTGTTCATTTTACTATATATTAGACAACCAACAATGAACTAATACCATCTCTCCAGGGGTGTCTAACATAAGGCATCCATCACTGGTACACAGCCCTAGAGTGGCCTGAACAGAAAGAGGCTTGGCAGAAGGAGCTGGAGAAAGTATCATGATCCCCTTTCTTCTTTTGTATATCACCGAAAAACAACAAGGAGAATAAGAAATAGAAACACAACTAGGAATGAACTGTCACCTGAACCACAGGTATAAGGAGGGACTCACCAAAGCAGGGAAGGACCAGAAGAGGCATGAAGCTCCAAAGGAATAGCAGATGGGCACAGGTCTCTGACAACACTGGTGCCGCTCAGCTCTCCAAGGTCCGTGAGAGGCACAGCTGTCAGGCCCTGTTTGAGACCACACAGTCAGGTGTTGTGCCAGTGTGGGACCTTCCTTGGACTTGGCTTAGCCTGAGATCTTGTGAAGCCCAGGAGACAACACTGAAAGGTAAACATGTAGACGAGGCCTCATTCCAGGGAGAAATGGGGGAAAGATTTCAGGAACTTAGACCCCGGTCAAAGCATTCCTGCTTGCCTGTAGCATGGTCCTAATCCTTCCATCATACAATCCTCCTGGAAGAGCTGGACAAGGCGGCATGGCTCAGTGGTTGAGCGTCGACCTATGAATCAGGAGGTCATGGTTTGATTTCCTGTCAGGGCATATGCCCAGGCGAGCTCAATCCCCAGTAGGGGGCGTGCAGAAGGCAGCCGATCAGTGATTCTCTCTCACCACTGATGTTTCTATCCTCTCTGAAATCAATTACATATATATATATATGGAATACCTGCAAAAGAACCCACCCAGAAGTGAGACCTGGAGAGTCTGGTCCCTGCTCCTCTGATATTGGCCATGGCTCACCATTCAGGCCACAGGGACCTCTCCCAGCTGCAGTCAAGGTCCTGACTCCAGCTTTGTTCTGGACCTCTCAGAAGGTGAAGTGACAGCACCACTTCATTCTGGCTCTCTCTGGAAGCAAAGCTGACCCTGGGAGCTTTATCTTCACCAGAGTCAAGTAAACACACATCCAGAAATCGAAGAAGGTGACATCGACAAGGCAGGACTATGAATGCGCAAGAGGGATGTGGACCATGAGCTCAAAATGAACTGCTGGGGTGTCCACTCCCAGAAAGTAAGAAGGTCTTTGCTAAACTGCTGTCGTATCCAGAAGTTGTTTCCTTCCCGAGTGGGTGCTAACTGAAAATACACTGCCTATCAGAAGAGGACACACATTTTTGGAGAAGAAAAATAAATGCCCACAATGGGTGTTATACACAAGACCTCTAAGAGCAGAAGCTGGCCACTCTGTGCCAGGTGGCCAGATCACATGCAACTCCAGCTCACAAGCTCAGGCCTTTCTGGACTGACAGTGAAGAAATGCAGTGGGACCTGGGCCTGAGAACTCCTCCCGCATTCCTGACAAGTGGGGGGTTGAAAGGGGAAGCTAAGATGGGAGGTCTCTGAGGCCACAGACTGAAAGGGAATCTGGCCCATCCCAGTGTTTGTCTGAGAGGCACATTTAAAGCTACTTCATAGTTTATATGCTTGGGTAGTAAATTTATCTCTTTCCTTCTTTTTTGGAAAGTATGGGCAGGGCGGGAGGGGAATGGTAAGAGAAAGGAGGCCAATAACAAATCTGACAAGCCTTGAATTACATGTCTTCACTGAATTGGAAGAAAATACTTGGCCATTGGATTAAAACCTAAAAACCCTTAGAATAACAATAAATAAAACACAGTGGACAAGTCCCCCAGGGGAGGTCTATGCACTTGATCCAGAACTGCAAATGTAAACTTGAAATTTCTTTGAAGTCTTATGCTTGGTCTTTGAAATTCATCCAATTTTTCATTCTTCCCATTAATGTTTATTTTAATATGAAAATGATTCTTTCTCCTCTGAATCTTCAAATAAAACCCAGTGTTCTAAGAAGGTGTGTCAGGGGAACACATAGCCCAGTTTCATATGATCCGGGATTTGAATAATCAGGTATCCAGAAGCTACATGCATTTAGAGCAACTGCTGGTTGACGATCTGGCTGCCATGGGTGACACAGAGACAGCAAGCACAGATTCCAGGCTCTGGGAGACAGGGGGACTGCAGAGGACCCCTCTCCAGAAGACTATGGTCAGAGACACTGCCAAGCACCTTTCAAAAGTCACACTAGGGAAAAGCATTATATTGTATCTGGAAACACACACACCAAGGTCTCATGGGTGGCTAACATCCTTGGTGTCCTTGTTATAGTCTGCATGAGTTCAGCTGGGTTAGGCTGTCATAACAAAATAGATACAGACATGCAATGGCTTAACACAGTAAAAATGTAACCTCTTTGGAGGTTCACTAGGCAGCTCTACTCCACATGATCAAACAAGAGTCCAAGCTGATGGTGGCTCTACCATCTTAAATATGTAGCCTCCAAGGTCGCCTGGGCACTGTCACCCCAATCACCCCGAAGAGGAAAAGAGCATGTCAGTGAGTCAGTGTGAAGTTTTTATAGTCCAGGCCTGGAAGTGACTCACACATATTTCCTACTCACATTCCATACATTCACTCAGTCATATGACCATACTGAATTGCAAGAAAGTCTGGGAAAGCAAGTCTAGCTGTCTGTCAGGAAGAAAAGGCAAACACAGATTTTATAGAATAGCACATTTTGCCACATTACCTGAGGCCAGGAAACCCCACAAAGCTATGTGCATTAATTTCTGATTGATTAAATAATGACATCATTGCTATATGGGGCACCAGCACATTCCTGGGCAATTCTAGGCCCTCTTCAATATTCTCGTTATGTTAAAGAGATTTGCCCCAAACTAATAAGCTATTGGAAAGTTTATTGGTTCTTTTTCTGAACATCAATTTTTCCAAAACTTTTATCTGATTCAGTTAATTCCAAGCTCTCTGTAATGAAATTAATAAAAATGCTTGTCACTCTAAGATCAAATTTTTCTTCCTAAAACTATCTCTTCTAAAACTTCATTCCATTTTAACTTTTAAAAAAATTAATTAGTAACAAGCATTTCTCTGGAGCACAGGAAGTACTGATGAGACATTCAAAATAGAAAATAATCCAATGGTCCTTTGCATATGATCTTTTCTTATATTAAGTTTGCCTTTCTGACTTTATTGGCTGGCCTTGCACAAATGTCGTTTGCAGTTTTGTAAATTGGAATTCTCATTACTTGCGAAATGTCACCGGCATGACATCTATAACAGATCTTCTTGTGAAGTGAAACACATTATATTCGGATTCAGAGGCAGAACTGCCATAAACTGTTTTTCTAGCAGCTTCTGACTAAAAGGTGAGTATCCCATATCTGCATATCTCACCAGTGTCCTCCACCAGGCAGATTACGTAAGCTCCCCTGTCCAAGACTGATAACACCTTGGATTTGTACAGTTTCTTCAAAGGACTTTTGTTTCCAGAATGATAGCTACATTTCAAAGCTCAGATGAGCCTGTCATTGCTTTTTTCCTTCCTCTTAGTGACTTAGTGACACCACTTAGCTGCACCTTTTGACCTTCACTCAAGGCCACCATATTGCACAACTCCGGAACACATAGCCATGCTCTCTTGTGACTTAAAAGCTTTCCCTTCATCCTAATAATTCAGGAATACTGCATCTGAATTCAGGTGGGTCTTCATACTCATTACATCGTACAGGAAAAATTATAGCAGCTGCAACTAAATAAAAAGTGGGGGAGGGGGAGTTTGTGTGTCCATTTTTACTAGAATTGTCTAGAAACTAAACCATTACAAATATTTGGTAATGCAAATAGGACAAATATGATTTTAAGTGCAGCTTGGTGGAAAGTAAAGGAAATCACATAAGTCAGAAATAAAGAGTAAGCTAAAAACCAGAGTAGGAGCATATGAGCTAATACTGTGAATGCCCCAGAGGTAGGGTTGACAGCTTCCAAAATCTTGAGGCTTGAATATCAATAATCCTGCCAAAACAGGTGGTAGAGCTTTAGTTTGATTCAAGTAAGGGGGAATCAAGATTGTTACAGCAATTGTGGGCCCTTAAAGAACAACACCCTCAATAAAAGATTAGACTACAGAATTATCCACATAAAATCACAGAGGCATGACAAGAAAGCTTGTGTGTCACTTACTGCACTGGGAGTCAGAAAAAAAAATTCTTCTTGGGAATTTGTAACTGTATTTCATGCACATTTTGGGTTCAATTTTACATGAACAGCATGATTCAAGAAAACCCAACTTAAGAAAAGAATATTAAAATTGTTCCAGCCAATAAAAGTCACCAGGGCACTGAACTAGGGCTGCACAATATTTTCATAGAGGATGAGCTCACAATCAAAATTCTTAAAATGCCTGAAGAAATAATATGTTATGATTAAGAGCCATAATCGTATTTGGGTTCTAATAATAGTATTAGAACCCAAGAATTTCAGATAATTGGATAACTTCATAGATTAAAAAATAAGAATATTTGACATGATGTATATCAAAAAGAAAGTTGCTGGGAGCCAGTCCATCCTTGCTGCTTGACACAGTTGCTGCAGGGAAGAAACATCTGCACAGCATATGTTTCAAGGGACCTGGTGTATATGGCATACTGTTCTTAATATGTTTGCTCACCTTCTTGGTGCTATGTGTTTTAACCAAGGTCACCTCTCCGAGAAAGGTTGTTTCCCCAGGTAGGAATTTTCCCCTGAAGTTAGGGAGAGAATAAAACCCCTTAACTAAGTGCCAGGCGGGTAGTTAATCACTTTAACTACGAACAATCACGCTTAAGCTACATAATCTTTACTCCCTGGAATGGAGATAAGAAACGCCCTAACCTTTGGAATAGAGATTGATAGGATTGGAATCAACTGGTATAAATACAGATGTAACAAGACAACAGGACACAGAACCTAGAGAGAGAACTTAGCGAGAGAACATGGCAAAAGATCCTGGACAGAACCTGGCTACAGATCTTGGCTGGAGAACCTAGACAGAACATGGCAGGAGAACCTGGATAGAACCTGGAGAACCTAGACAGAACCTAGACACAGAACCTAGAGACAGAACCTAGCAAGAGAACATGGCAAAAGATCCTGGACAGAACCTGGCTATAGAAACTGACTGTAGAACCAACTATGCAGATAAACTGAACGCTGTCTCCCTGTCACTCATTCTTCGCCGACTCCGTCCACACCTTTGGGAACCCCTGGACCCACTGGGGCTGGACCCCAGCAAAAGTCAATCATAAGAAAAAATAAAACATACGAAAAATGAAAAATAACTAAATAGGAACGTTAGAAATAAAAATCAAGTAATTGAAATTAAAAACTCAGTGAATAGGTTTCTTCTGATTAGACCAGGGTTGGGCAAACTTTTTGACTCGAGGGCCACAATGGGTTCTTAAACTGGACCGGAGGGCCGGAACAAAAGCATGGATGGAGTGTTTGTGTGAACTAATATAAATTCAAAGTAAACATCATTACATAAAAGGGTACGGTCTTTTTTTTTTTTAGTTTTATTCATTTCAAATGGGCCGGATCTGGCCCGCTGGATTAGACAATGCTGATAAGAGAATCAGTGAACTGGAAAGCAAATATGAGGAAACTAGAGGCCTGGTGCATGAAGTCATGCAGCAGTGGGGTGCCTAGGCCTGGCCTGCGGGATCAGACCAAAACTGGCTCTCCAACATCCCCCAAGTGGCCCTGGATTGTGAGAGGGTGCAGGCCAGGCCAAGGAACCCCACTGATGCATAATCGGTGCCAGGGAGAGATGCGGGAGGTTGGCCAGCCAGGGAGGGATTGCAAGAGGGCTCCAGGGCGTGTCCAGCCCATCTCACTCAGTCCTGATCGGCCAGACCCCAGCAGTAAGTTAACTTACCGGTCAGAGTGTCTGCACCCTGGTGGTCAGTGCACATCACAGTGACTGGTTGACTAGCCGACTGGTCAACCAGATACTTAGCATATTAGGCTTTTATTATATAGGATTATATAATATGCACTATACAGATGAAGAGATAGAAAATTCTAAAGAGAAGTTAAGAGATATTCAAATTGAATGAAAACTTCCAAACACAACTAGTAGAAGTTGCAGAAAGAAATAGTCAAGAGACTAAGGAGAACGAATATTCATAAAAAAATGACTGAATATTTTCAGAATTTATCAAAAACATGAATCTGTGGATTCAGGGAGCACAATACACTCTAAGCTAAATAAATAAAACAAGTCCACATCTGAACACATCATGGTAAAACTGAAAATCAGAAGGCAAAGAGGAAAACTTAAAAGCAACCAGTGAGCCCTGGCCACTATGGCTCAGTTGGTTAAAAGGTGGTGGGAATTTAACCCACCTACCCAGGTTTCAGATTCGATCTCTGGTCATAGTGCATTTGATCTCTCTCTCTCTCTCTCTCTCTCTCTCTCTCTCTCTCTCTCTCTCTCCCCCTTCTTCTCTCTGAAAATCAAATTTTTAAAAAAGCAACCATTGAGAACATCTTTTAAACTGATAGCAGATATACTATAATAGCAGTAATAAAAACCAAAAACAAGATAATAGCTTCAAAGTGCTGAAAGAATATAACTCTCAATTTCTATTTTTATATACTCTAAAATTATTGTTCAGGTGAGTAAAAATTAAAGATATTTTCAGACAAACCAAGACTGAGAGCAGTTAGCCCATTAACTCTTAGTAAAGGAATTACTAAAGGATTTTCTTCAAAAAGAAGCAATCAAATTCAGAAGAAACAAACATGATGTAAGAAGCAATGATAAGCAACGACATTGGTAAGCATTCAGGTATATCTAGACAAGAATCATCTGCATGCATCCCCATTAAAATACCAATGGCATATTTCAAAGATCTAACAGTGATGGCAAACCTTTTGAGCTCGGCGTGTCAGCATTTTGAAAAGCCCTAACTTAACTCTGGTGCCGTGTCACATATAGAAATTTTTTGATATTTGTAACCATAGTAAAACACTTATAATTTTGATATTTATTTTATATATTTAAATGCCATTTAACAAAGAAAAATCAACCAAAAAAATGAGTTAGCGTATCACGCGTGTCATAGGTTTGCCATCACTGATCTAGAACAAACTCTCTAAAAAAATCATCTAGAATAAAAAAAAAGACCCCGAATAGCTGCAGCAATCCTGAGAAAGAAGAACAAAGTTGGAGGGATCACAATACCAGATATCAAGCTATATTACCAAGCCACGATTCTCAAAACTGCCTGGTACTGGCATAAGAACAGACATATAGACCAATAGAACAGAACAGAGAACCCAGAAAATGACCTAAGCCATTATGCTCAATTAATATTTGACAAAGGAGGCAAGAGCATACAATGGAGTCAAGATAGTCTCTTCAATAAATGGTGCTGGGAAATTTGGTCAGATACATGCAATAAAAATGAAACTAGATCACCAACTTACACCATACACAAAAACAAGCTCAAAATGGCTAAAGGACCTAAATGTAAGATGGGAAACTATAAAAATCCTACAAGACATCAAAATTGGCAGCAAAATTGCAGACATATGTCGTAGCAATATCTTTACAGACACAGCTCCTAGAGCAATGGAGACTAAGGAGAAAATAAACAAATGGAAGTACATCAAAATAAAAAGCTTCTGCACAGCAAAGGAAACCAACAAAACAACAAGAAAGCCCACTCTGCATGGGAGAACATATTTGCCAATGATATTTCTGATAAGGGTTTAATCACCAAAATTTACAGAGAACTCATACAACTTAACAAAAGGAAGATAAATGATCCACTCAAAAAATGGGCAAAGAATCTAAATAGACATTTCTCAAAAGAGGACATACAGAAGGCCCAGAGACATATGAAAACATGCTTAAAGTCACTAATCATCAGAGAGATGCAAATCAAAACAACAATGAAATACCATCTCACATCTGTCAGAATAGCTATCATCAACAAATCAACAAACGACAAATGCTGGCGAGGATGGAACCCTCATGCACTGCTGGTGGGAATGCAGACTGGTGCAGCCACTGTGGACAACAGTATGGAGTTTCCTCAAAAATTTAAAAATAGAACTCCCATTTGACCCAGTGATCCCACTTCTAGGACTATATTCCAAGAAACCAGAAATACCAATCATAAAGGATATATGCACCTCTATGTTCATAGCAGCACAATTTATAATAGCTAAGATTTGGAAACAGCCTAAGTGCCCATCAGCAGATGAGTGGATTAAAAACCTGTGGTACATCTACACAATGGAATACTATGCTGCTATAAAAAAGCAAGAACTTTTACCATTTGCAACAGCATGGATGGAACTGGAGAGCATTATGCTAAGCAAAATAAGCCAGTCAGAGAAAGATAAATATCACATGATCTCACTCATATGTGGGATATAATGATCAACATAATTTGATGAACAAGAATAGATCCAGAGACAAATGGTAGGGGAGGGGTGGTTAGAGAGCAACCAAAGGACTTGTATACATGCATATTAGTATAACCAATGGACAAAAACACTGGAGCAGTGGAGGCTTGCCCGGGGTGGGAATGGCTGGGAGTCGGGGGTTTAATTGGGGGAAAAGGAGACATATGTAAAACTTTAGTCAATAAATAAATAAATAAATATTTTTAAAAATTATGGAGGAAAAAAAGAATCATCTGCATGAAAAACAATGACATATTTTAGAAAAGAGGTATAAAAAAGTGGAATACAATACTAGATAATAACAAAATGTTTGATTGAGGAGAGTCAGGAGGGATAGAAAGTAAAGCACCACAAGTGCTGTATGCTGTGCAAGAGGAATCACTTAATTTCAATTACTCTATTTTTATTTATAAAATTTCTATTTGATTTTTTATATTAGTCTGGTTTCATTTTTGATATTTTTTTCTCAGAAAGAATAACTAAGCACAGACTTCAATAATTCAGATACAAATTAAAAACTAAAGGTTAACCATTAAAAGAGTAGAAATAGAATATATAACTTGCCAAGCAGCAGCAGCAAAGTAAGAAAAGAGAATTAAGAAAACAATCAGTTTAGCAGAAAGCAGAAAGGGAGAAAATAAGAAAAAAAAGAAATTTATGTAATATGTGTATGTATTATAAACAGAAACACAAAGTAATATGGTAGAAATAAAGTTTTTAAATTACAATAAATGTGGGATATATAAAATATGTATTAAATATAAGTATAATATAAATTATATTTTATTAATTAAACTTTTGTTAGACAGATTTAATTCAATTCATAGAAATGGATGCAACCCACAAAATATTTAATACAATTAACTGTAAACACATGGAAAGAATTCTCAGCCTCATAGTAATTAAAGAAACAATGCATTCACATATGGATCTTAAAATGACAATTCTTAGTGTGAAAGGAGTGGGTAAGATGACATTTTTAAAAAATGTTAACTGTAAATGAATTGGAGCAAATTTTCTGAAGTTTACAATATGTATCAAAAACTTTAACATATGCATACACAGCAATTACACTTTGAGGAAATAATCAGATCATGTGTACAAAAATTTATCTACTGAATGTTCTAATGAATTATTTATATCAAGAACCTGAGCTCTAACTATCCAACAATTAAGAGTTGTTAAATTTTTATTGCTGCTACTACAGGTGCTAATAACAATAATAGTAATTAAATATTTGTTAAGAGTTTATTACCTGTCAGACATTGTTCTAAATGCTTTACAGATTAACACATTTTAATCTCCATTATAACTATAAGATAGATATTAGACTCATTCTCTTTTTATAGATAAGAAAACTAAGACACACAAAATTTAGTAATTTGCCTAGTCACTGAGCACAAATTACTAAATTGATCAAATGGAATAGCCCCTCATCCCCTTTTTTCTTTTCTCTTTTTAGGAAGGTACTTGTCTTTAGTGATTTGTGTCTTCCCACTTCAAAATGCTTTTTTGGGACACTCATCACCGTTGAGAGTCAAAGGCCATGGGCACAGATAGATAGTGCTGAGAATTTGGTAATAACCAAAATGGCATGTATATAAGTAATGTCCTTGAGTTCCTTCCCTCAGCCTGAACCAGGCTGCTTTATTTCTGTCACCTCTGTTTAATCTTGTATCATTCCAGGGATTAACCTTTTGCAGAAGACAGAAGGAAATTGGAAAATGTTAAGATTATGAAGTGTGTGTAATAGCCAGTCCTGGGACAGATTTTCCATAAACAGCCAAAGCAGTGTTTCCCATCTCATGTACTCTTCCAGAACTTTACCATTCCCTCATGAAGAGGTAGAATTAATGTCCCCTTCCCATCACCTGGGTGGAGCCCCCAGAATCACCATGGTACATGTGTTTGTTAGATTACGCAGCAAATAAAAAACATGCTCTAGGAATACTGTGTTTTCATAACACTAAATACGTGAAATAATACATATTGTAAATCTTAATATTGCAAACACACACTATGTATGTTAACATAAAAATCATATTTATACGTAGGCAAGAACAAGCATGGCTGCATCATCACTGAAATATCAACCATCTCTGCTCTGGGTACCAGGATTATGGGGAACTTTCTTTTGTTACTCATGCAATTTGAAACAAAACTTGTGATTTCAAAGATAAAGAAACTGGTGTGGCTGGTGGGATGGGTGGGGGTGGGAGTCAGAGTCAAAGGGAAAAGATATCTTCTGCCTGCTCAGCAGGAAACTTCTTTGTTTCTGAGGTTTCCTGGTCCCTCATAGCCTAATGCAACATTTCCCCAGCACCCAAGCTAGCTAGGTTTTTTTCCATCAACCCCCCGTATCTCCAGCTGCATCTCCTGGCAGCTGTCTGCTGTCCTGGGTCAGCTCCCTAGCCTTTGTTCTCTTGGTCCAATCCAAGAAGATGCTGAATTACTGGGGGAGTCACACAGGTATTTCCTTCGTGTCATCTGAGGAAATGGGCCCAGGTGTACAGTCCATAGTGGGAAACAATGGCAACTTATTAAATTCATTCAACAAATGTTTACTGAGTACCTACCATGTTGACAGACACCATCTTTCTGGCAAAGAACCCTGAATTCAAAGAGAGTAAACTCAGTCAGCCTCTTCCAATACACCCCTCAGTACTTAAAAGAAAAATAAAGATCACAGCAATAAAGATATTTTAAGCAGTGAGCTGTTAGCCTCCTCTGGATGGAAAAGTCTTGCATAAGGGAAATTTAGAAAATGCTTCCTGCTGAAAGCACATTTTTCATCTTAAACTGGCCCAAGTCTGAACCAGCAGTCTGATGGAGGCTAACAGCTCTTTCAAGTTCAACCCTACCCTCAGGAAATACCCTCAGCCTTTCTGGATGCAAACCTGGAGAGAGTCTTCAGTCATCACATTTTTTCCTTCCCTGGCTCATATAGGACCTTCTAACACTTCCTACTGTGGACTCTGGGAAAGAACATACTTACTAAGGACCCCTGCTGGCTAACCAGGCTCAAATTAAAACAAACAAAAACACACCAGCAAACAGAGCCTGGCAGCCATTCTACACAGTCTCTCACTCAAACTACACTTCAGGGAGAAGCCTGCCTCTGCACTGAACTACCTGCCTGCACTGTGTTTCTGCCATCTGAGCCAGTCTTATAAAGGAGTTCCTGTAATCCTATTTCAACCAATAGGACTGGAGCCTTTCCTTATCCAATTGGAGCTACCCAGCTCCACCCGACCAGAACGGCTCTATTTTGACCAAGCAGGACAGTGCCTTTTGGACCAATTGAACAAGAAGGATTTGGAGTCCTCATCTGTATGAGGACAGACCAACCAGGGTACAGGGTGGGGACTTCTGTCTATATAAGCCAGCTCCCCTCTGGCTTAGAGAGGTGCACTCTCCCATTCCATGGAAGACTGAAGACATCATCTCTCTGAGTGACCTGAAACACCTGGAGCAGAGTGAGGCTGACCAGCACAGTGTGTGCAAAGCAGACCTGCAAGGAGCAGAGCAGAGCTGTCAGGGGCCTGGCCCCAGGGCTGCCTCACAGCCATGCTATTTTGTGTTGTATCACAATTGAGCTGTTATACTGAATAAAGTTTCCTTATTCACCACACCCCATTTCGGGGATTCCTGTTGGCATTGAATTGGCTCCAACAACCACAGACCAATTGGTTGACATTACAAAAGTAGTACTTAGATCGACATTGTTCAATACCCTTTGCCATACCATAGTTGTGCTTCTCCTTGAAGTAAAATGCTGCTCTGAAAATGGAGTTTAGCTTTTTATCTCTTACAAATTTTATAGTCAATTGTTGAGATGCTAAGGAGATTTCATTTAATCAAGAGGGAAACATTTAATCAAAAAGAAAACAATCTGAAAAAATATAAATAAAAAATCGTAAATAAATTTTTCCTTGGCCTGTGTTCCCCATGAAATATTTAATGTGATTTTATTTATTTATTTCATTTATTTTAGAAAACATCTAAGTCATCTCAAACTTTACTTCCTTGGAACCCCTACACTGATCTAAGCTAAGTTAATGTAAGTTCTAAGTACATTATTGCTCTCCTGTTTTTTGGGGGGGAGGGATGGGGAGATTTCTATAGTTACTAAAGATTTCAGTGAGCCCTGCCTGAGTAGCTCAGTTAGAGCATTGTCCCAATACACCAATGCTGCAAGTTCAACCCCAGTCAGGGCAAATATAAGAATCAACCAATGAATGTTTAAGTAAGTGGAACAACAAAAATGGATGTTTCTTTCTCTCATTTTCTCTTTCTCTCTCTCTACCTCTCTCTCTCTCTCTCTCTCTCTCTCTCTCTCTCTCTCTCTCTCCCCCTTCTTGTCTTTCTATCTCTAAATCAATCAATAAATAAAATTTTAAGATTTATGTGAAATAATTTTAACTAAAGAAAAAGAGTGGGTTTTCTTACATAGTAAATACTGAAGGGAGGGAATATGCCCTATAAAGTCGAGTCCCCTGTGGCATTTGACTGGATCAAGGAATCAAGGAGCATGGCCATTCCTGTTTCCTATATCCCTCTGTCTAAGTTTCTTCCTCAGATAAAGAAATGGAAGTCAGACTCAGCCATCCTGCTCACAGTGGTCTGAAGGCCCCATTCATTCAAAGCTCAAGTCACAAATGTAAAGGAATCAAGGGCTTCTATCTGGATTTCAGTTCTCAATAGAGGACGCTGCTGCTCAATTTCCTATCTCTTCTAGTTTCTTTGCGGTAAAGAAATATCTCCTCTCTGAGAGAAGTGTGAGTGAAGAGTTTTTAAAATTTTGTATTTTTCTCCCCAGAGACATTAGCAAATGCCAGTGCTGAAGTCTCCACGCTCTTCACTTCCTCCAAGTGCACAGGGAATAGGTTGGCTGAAGTTTTTAACAAAACATTTGTTTCATCAAAAGTTAAACATGTTCTGCCATGTCACATGGAATCTCAAGTTGTGACCAAAATTTTGTCATTACATGGACAATAGAAGCACCATGAACTGAGCCACAAGTAGCTCTAGAATAAGCCATTCACCTTCAGGTTATCAGCTGAATTCAGGGAATCAAGGGAGGTTTGCATTTTCAGTCAATCTGGATTCCAATTGCAGAACCTTCTGTGGATGCCAGGCCATTCCTTTCCTGACCCCTCTCCAGCTCAGGATGTGGTCCTGACATGGATTTCACTGTGGAAATGCTCATTATTTTTCAAGTAAAAGTTGCAGAACATAATTATCAAAGAGATAACAAATAACAAGTGTTGCTGAAGATGTGAAGAAAAGGGAACCCTCGTGCACTGTTGGTGAGAACTGGTACAGCCACTGTGGAAAGCAATATGAAGCTGCCTCAGAAAAATTAAAAATAAAACTACCATATAATCCAGCAATTCCACTTTTGATATTTATCTGAAGAAAACAAAAATACTAATTTGAAAAGAAACATGCACCCTCATGTGTATCACAGAATATTTATAGTAGCCAAGACATGGAAACAACCTAAATATTCATCAACAGATGGCTGGATAAAGAAAATCCATTGTATATATATATATATATATATATATATATATATATATAT
>NW_005871077.1:1695311-1713203 GCF_000147115.1 Myotis lucifugus | reverse complement strand
ACACACACTGGAATATTATTCAGCCATAAAAAAGAATGAAATATAGCCATTCACGATAATAGGAATTTGCCTTGGTGGCATTGTACTAAGTAAAATAAATCAAATAGGGAAAGACAAGTTTCATGTGACCTCACTTATAAGTGGAATCTAAAAACAACAACAAAACATACACACGCAAATGAGCTATAGACACAGAAAACAGACTGGTAGTTGCTAGAGGTAGGGGCTGGGGGTTGGCAAAATGAATGAAGAGGGTCAAAAGGTACAAACTTCCAGTTATAAAATGAATTAATCCTGGGATGTAATGTGCAGCATGGTGACTATAGTTAATAATACTGTACTGAATGTTTAAAAGTTGCTAAGAGAGTAGTTCTTAAAAGTTATCATAAAAATTTTTAATAATGTATATTGTTGGTTGGTAATTAGACTTATTGTGGTGGTCATTTTGCAATACACATATATAAATGTCAAATGATTACACTGTATACCTAAAACTGATGTATAAGTTATACCTCAAGAGAAAAAAAAGAAATTTCAGAGCCTAAAACATTTTAGGCAGTAGTGCTCTATATAAAGAGACTAACAGTGATGGCGAACCTATGACACGTGTGTCAGAGGTGACACGCGAACTCATTTTTTTGGTTGATTTTTCTTTGTTAAATGGCATTTAAATATATAAAATAAATATCAAAAACATAAGTCTTTGTTTTACTATTGTTGCAAATATCAAAAAATTTCTATATGTGACACGGCACCAGAGTTAAGTTAGGGTTTTTCAAAATGCTGACACGCCGAGCTCAAAAGGTTCGCCATCACTGGACTAGAAGGAAATACATTAATAGTGGTTGGAGATTATGGGTAACATTTTTCTTCTTTTTTAATGTGCTTTCAATTTTCAAAATTGTCTACAATGTACATATATTACATTTATAATTTTAAAAAAAATTAACAGGGGATAGCAGATTATGTGGAAAAGGCAATGGCTCTCTCTAGAGACTCCAAGAATGCTGAGTTCCCAAGAAGTCAGAAGACTTCTTATGGTCCATCCCTAGAAGAGAGATTTTTCAGAGCCTTTCAGAAGCACTGTGGAGTACATTTGATAAAAACCCTCTATGCACTGATCCACGCCCCCAGGGGGTAATCCATTACATAGAGAAGCATTGGGGAAAGAAAAAGTTACCTTGACTCTCTAAAGATGTATAGTTCATAAGACACTGTGGATGGATACAGAGCTCTAAAATCCCCTACATTAACCAATGCATAGATACATTGGAGAAAAAACTCCACCGAGCTCCCTCTGCAGGTCTATGGTAGAATTAACTGACCACCTTTCATTCTTGGCTTCTTTAAAAGAACCCAAGACCCCAGTCAACAAAGTGCAGGTTAGTTTTTTTCAATATGAAATGAAATGTGCTGACACACACACACACACACACACACACAAAAAAAAAAAAAACCCACAAAAAAAACTTCCTTTTGCCGAAACCGGTTTGGCTCAGTGGATAGAGCATCGGCCTGCGGACTCAAGGGTCCCAGGTTCGATTCCGGTCAAGGGCATGTACCTAGGTTGCGGGCACATCCCCAGTAGGAGATGTGCAGGAGGCAGCTGATCGATGTTTCTCTCTCATCGATGTTTCTGACTCTCTCTCTCCCTTCCTCTCTGTAAAAAATCAATAAAATATATATTTAAAAAAAAAAAAACTTCCTTTGGTCCATTCTATGGTAGCAGTGAAAAACAGTATTTTAAACAAGTATAGGAAATAGAAATAGCCCTTGTAATTTCAGTTCTGTGAAAAAACTTCAGCAGGGGGTGATTAAAATAGCCAATTAGAAAGCAAAAAATCAGGGCTGCAAGCCAATATTTCCGGCTCCAATAGACAAAGACCTCCCTCAAGTTCTCAAGTTGCTTCATGGAAAAGGAATTGGTAAAGCAAGATGACAGAATCTCATGGAATCTAGTTTTTCTTCTTTTTCCTGTAAATTTTAAAGTCAGCTCCTTGATAGTCTGCATCATGTACCTTATCAGTAAAATGAGAGTATGTGAGATCATGTCTTAAGATTCCTTTAAGCTTTAACTGAAAAATAAACAAATATGCAGTAGTAATAATATATTTTGTTATCCACGCATATGTCAAAGAGTGGATGGTTTCTATCTACAAGCTGGGGCAAGGGGTATAATTGTAAAACCTGGGGCCAAGTTTCATCTCTGCCATGTGCTGATGGGGGTGTCACTTCTCTTAGTGTCCAATTACTTATCAGTAAAAATGGGAATACTAAAAACAGAGATGTAAAGGGGAAAAAGTCCCCATTTTCATCGCAGCAATTAAAAGGGTAAACCACCTAGGAATGCACTTAACCAAAAACAGGCATGATTTATATGATGAACACTTTAAACACACTACTGAGAGAAGAGAATCTAAACAAATGGAAGGGTTTAACATGTTCTTAGGTAGGCCGACTCAACCTCATACAGTTGCTAATGTCCTAAATCAACCTATTAATTTAATACAATCATAATTTAAAACACCCAAGCAGGTTTCCATGAAACTTGTCAAGCTGATTCTAAAATTCATATAAGATCCCAGCAGAGAACCAAGATGGCAGCATAGGTTCTCACACCTCCCACAAACACATCAAAATTATAACTAAAATACAGAATAACCATCATTCAATACTGACTGAAATCAAACTGGATGGAAGTCCTACAACTAGAGAAGTAAAGAAGGAAGCACATTGAGACTGGTAGGAGGGCCCAAGGCACAGTTACAGGCTCGCCTGACACTCACCTGTGACATGCTTTTAATTGGGAGGGATATCTTGGCTACAGAGGCCTCCCGTGAGAAACAAAGGGTCCCAGCACCAGACAAACCCCCAACACAGGGTTCCAGAGCTGGAAAGAGAAGTTCCCATAAGTTCAGGCTGTAAAAACCAGTGGGGAATGTGGCTGAGTGATATGGAGGCAGCTGGACACCCAAGCAATTCCTCTTAAAAGGGTCGGCATATGGACTTACTTGGACTCGATCCCTCTGGACTCCAGTGCTGGGGCAGCAGCTCAGAGGGTATTCAGGAACATACATGGAGGAACTGAATAGTCTGGCAAGAATTCAGGAGCAGCTTTTCCCCAGACAGGAGTGTTTGCAGGGGTCATTGTTCCTGTGCTGAAACCTCCCCCACCACAGAGCTAACTGGCAGCCATATCTGAGTTTACGTCAACCTGGCTCACACTGTTTGCTTCACCCTAGTGATTCCCTGAGACCACACTCCACCAAATTCTCAGCCTCACCCAAGCTGTTTGCAGTGGCTTTCCATATGGATGGCCTGTCCTGGATCAGGCTTCAGACATTCCAGAAGCCTCTCAAACAAGCAGCAGCTGGTGTCAGCATGCCCCATGCTTATCAATAGGAGGATCTGGCACTAGCAGCAGCCTGCCTTGCTTCACAGCTGAGCCCCACCTGGGCACTTCCAAGCCCAATGTAGGTAGCAGCTATCTGCAGATTGCTCTGTAGCTCTGCCAGGAGGCCCCAGAGCCAGTGCACCCAGTGGACAGCTTCAGCCCATACCAGATTACCACTCTACATATCCACAAGTGACACATTCACTAGTCAGACTCAGTGAGCACCAAAGCCCTGCTGAAGCAAGTCCTGCTCCATAGGAGTATCGCTTGCATTTTAGTCGCAGCTGGCCCTCACAGCCAATTGGCCTAGAGGACAATTCCTCCCAGTGATGCCAACAGCAAACAGGACTCAACTACAGCAAGATTGTGCTCACAGCCCATAGAGGGGCACACCTAGAGAGCCCAGCTCAGGTGACTGGGGAGGCTGAGCCAATGGGCTCTATAGGATACCTACTACACAAGGCCACTCTACCAATTCCAGGAGACATAGCAGCTCTACCTGATACATAGAAACAAATACAGGAAAGTAGCCAACAGGTGGAGACAAAGAAACATGTCACAAATGAAAGAAGAGAAGAAATCTCCAGAAAAAGACCTATAGAAATGGAAGCAACCAGACTACTAGATACACAGTTCAAAACAATGGTTATAATGTTATGCAAGGATCTTAATGAGAGCTTCAAGACACTTAGTGAGACTTTCAACTATCTTAGTGAGAATGTTAAAGACATTAAAAAGGAACAGTCAGAAATTAGGCACACACTAACTGAAATAAAAAATAATTTACAAGGATTCAACAGTAGAATAAAGGATGCTGAGAATCAAATCAGCAATTTGAAATATAGGGAAGCAAAAAACAGCCAATCAGAAGAACAAAAAGAAAAAAGAATCCAAAAATATGAAGATAGTGTTAGGGGCCTCTGGGACAACTTCAAATGTACCAACATTTGCATTATGGGGGTGCCAGAGAGAAGAGAGAGAGCAAGATATGAAAAACTGTTTGAAGAAATAATGACAGAAAACTTCCCCTACCTGGTGAAAGAAATATACTTACCAAGTCCAGGAAGCACAGAGAGTCCCAAACAAGAGGAACCCAAAGAGGCCCACACCAAGACATCATAATTAAAATCCCAAGGATTAAAGATAAAGAGGAAATCTTAAAAGCAGCAAGAGAAAAGCAGCTACTAGTAGTTACCTACAAAGGAGTGCCCATATGACTGTCAGCTGATTTCTCAGCAGAAACTTTGCAGGCCAAAGGGAGTGGCAAGAAATATTCAAAGTGATAAATTGCAAGGATCTATAATCAAAGTTACTCTACCCAGCAAAGTTATTTAGAATTGAAGGTCAGATAAAGAGCTTCACAGACAAAAAAGGCTAAAGGAGTTCATTACCACCAAGCCATTATTATATGAAATGTTGAAGGGTATTCTTTAAGAAGAGAAAGAATAAGGATAAGGATAAGGATAAGGATAAGGATAAGGATAAGGATGAGGATGAGGAGAGGATGAGGATGAGGATGAGGATGAGGATGAGGATGAGGTTGAGGATGAGGATGAGGATGAGGATGAGGATGGGGATGGGGATGGGGATGAGGATGAGGATGTGGATGAGGATGTGGATGAGGATAAGGTGAGAAGGAGGAGGAGGAGGAGGAGGAGGGAAGGCAAAGAAGGCTCAAAAATAATATGAACAATAAAATGGCAACACATACATATCTATCAATAATTGTATCTAAAAATCAAAATAAATGAACAAGAAATCTAATGAACAAAATAAGCTAGCGAATAAAATAGAAAGAGAGGCATAGAAACATGGAACAGAATGATGAATCTCAGAGGGAAGGGGGTGTTGGGAAGAAACTAACCAAAGATTTTTATGTGCATATATTTGTTACCTATGGATGCAGACAATAGGGTGCTGAATGCTTGGGTTGGGTGGGAACTGGGTAGAAGAGGGTGATGGGGGGAAAAGGAAGGACATCTGTAATACTCTCAACATAATAAATAAATAAATAAATAAATAAATAAAAAGAAATAACATTTATATAAAAAATAAATAAGCAAAATTAGTTAGGAAAGCTCTGAAAAATAAAAACAATGAAAGAAAAATAAGCCCTTTTATATGCTAAAACAAATTACAAAGTTATAATGTTAAAACAGTGTCATATTGGCATATGAATAGACAAAGCAATGGAAGAACATAGAAAGTCATAAATAAACCCCAATACAAATTGTAACTTCTAATATAATAAAGGAAGAATTTAAAATCCATGAGAGAAAAAAGTATCATTTAATCAATGATGTTGGTAACAACTGGATAGCCATCTAGAAAAAATAATGAATATGATAATTTCTAGATACATCAAAGATTTAAATGCAAGTAGTAACATTTTTTAAGTATTATAAGAAACAAGATAATTTTAAAAAATAATCCTGAAATGGAGAAGGCTCTCTTAACTCTAAACAAAACACTGATATACCTTATCATATAAAATAAGACATTTCTGCATGGCAAAAACCATAATCTCCTTATATATAAAGAGTTTTTATAAAACAATAAAAATGACAATCAATTTTTTATTAAGGAAGTAAATAATTCACAGAATAAGTAATTCACATGAGTCTAAAACTTTAAAAGATATCCATCCTCGCTCATAATAAAGTAAATGCAAAGTAGATTTCTTATTCATTTATTTTGATTTTTAGATTCAGTTGTTGATAGATATGTAACACGGCACAAGAGTTAAGTTAGGGTTTTTCAAAATGCTGACAGGCCGAGCTCAAAAGGTTCGCCATCACAGTTCTAAATCTAAAGGGGGTGTTCCTAAAACAGAAACTTTAAAGTGTCTCCCATAAATTATTACAAAAGGGCTTAATTTAAGCCCACTTCAAGGCACTACCCAAATTCAGAACAAGGCAATAGGGCATGCCTGCTCCCATTTCAAATGTTTCCTGGTATATTTTCAGGAGGGTCTTCTTTATTGTGTGGTTCATTTTCTCATTCATCCACGTAGATTGGGTCTCCAAGATGCATGTGAGATCATACCATTAGTGTTGATCTTCCATATAGAATTGGAGTCAGTGTTAGAGAATCCTCATTCACAGGCCTGTTCCTCATCTCGTTCTGTGTAATAGAGTTTAAAGTCCAGGTAGGGAAGTAAAGCCCCAAGAAGTGGCAGCCCTCAGGTGGCTTGTAGTTGAGTCTGTTCTTCTATTGGGATACAGAAAAAAAGCATCCTTTAAGTCTAGGACTGAAAACCATGTGCTGTCTTTGGGCCATGGCCAACAAAGTATAAAGGTTGAGCACCATAGAATGAATGTCCTGGACAACGTTGTTGATGGCCCTATACTAATCAATATTCATCATTGTGAGGCTATTTGATTGGCAAAATGGGGGTATTACAGGGTAACTTGCATGGCTGAATTGATCTTGATTTTAACAGTTTCTACAATGCTGGTTGAATTCCCTCTAAAGCTTCCTTTTAAAGCAAATATTGTTTCTTCTATGGGATCCATGCCTCTTCTTTTAGGTTAATTTTTATGGGTCGGATGTTAACTTCCTTCCCTGGCTCCCATTGGTCTAAACAGTTTGATCAACCTGCTTGTAGATCTCGGGTGGGAAAAATTAACCGCCAGGTCCTTCCAGGCAAGTCAGGACAACCTGGAGCTGGAGAGCATGTTCCGGGAGGACTCCTAAACATAATTGGTGCTCCTCAGGGGAAAACGTTATTTGTGTATGCAATTTACAAAGTAAATCTCAGCCCAATAATGGAATGGGGCAGTCTGGCATGTAGAGAAAACTATGCATAAGTTTTTGATACTCAAGCTGTCATTCTAGATGTTGAAGGAACGCCTGTTTTTGTAACTGTCCAGTCACTGCAGTGACCGACACCACAGCTAATCTTTTCTTGGTTAGTTTTATATTTAGCACTGAGTATTTAGCTTCAGTATCTACAAGGAAGTCAATTAGCTTGTTCCCCACTGTCAATTTTACCTGAGGCTCATGTGGGGAAATAGGAATAGGTCTGGAGGTGTATAGGGGAGCCCCTGGGCCTCCTCATTTGTCATCAGATTCATCATTCCTTTCTAACATTTCTAAGCTAGGGTTTTTATCCTTTTTACTTTTATTTTTTAGTTCTGGATAGTCCTGTTTACAATGGCCTTCCTCTTTGCAATAGGCACATTGATAGGTGCCTAATAAGTCTTTCCCTTTTCCTTTCGGGTCCCACCTCTCCTGGTTTCCCCACACAGTTTCTAAGAAAAAGGTGGCTTGCCTTATTTTCTTGTTTCCTGGCCATGGTAAACTTTAAAAGCTATGTCCTCCAGCTGGGAAGGATTCATTCCCAATGTCCCGTCTAAGTGTTGGAGCTTTCTTCTGATTATCTGGGGCACTTTGCCCAATAAAAGTCATGTTTACCTTCGGGACATTTTCTGGTGCCTTGGGTCAGCATCAGTCTGATTTCAATAGGCCTGCTAGATCCTTTCTTAAAATTTCAGAAGGATCTTGTTTTGGTTTCTGTTAAACAGCACATATCATGTTCCAGCTCTTTCATTTAGGCACCCTTTTTAAAGTCCTTCCAATATGCATCTTTTGTAATGTTCTAGGAAGGCTAGGTCCCCACTATTGGGGTCTCAGTTGGGCTCTGTCAAGGGAATCGTCCTGACCAGATTGGGGGTCCTGTTGAGATTCTCTTGATAGAGATGATGAGTCTCTTCATCAGCCTTATTAATAACTAGCGGCCTTTCATCTGCCATTAGTAAGATGTTAAAGAGAGCCTGTATATCTGCCCAGCTTTGATGGTAAGTGACAAAAATGGAGGTGATAAGATCTGTCATTTTCTGACAATATGAGGGATTGGAATTCTTCCAATTCAGTAAACCTGAAGTGGAAAATGGAGTATGGGCCTAGTAGTGGCCCGCAGGCTGACCTTCCTGGTTCATTCCACCTACAGGATGCTGCCTCAAAGGGAATTGTCCCACTCTGAATAGGGATGCTCCCTGGCCAAATTGGGTACCCTCCCAGGTTTTTGAGGGGGAGACCATTCCTTCATCATACAGGGGTGGAGCTGTTGTGTTGTGGGCCCTATTTCAGGGGTATCTAGCAGCAGGTGTGGTGGCAGGAGAAAAGCAAAGAATAGCAACAAGTTAAAATACAAAAATAATCACAATAAATGTTTATGTACTAACCTCATCAGTTAATAAGCAGAAATAACAAGATTGGAAAAAATATAATTGCCTACAGAGACACAAGTATACTGAAACTATTTAACACTGAAAGTAAAAGAATGGATAGTAATATACCAGTAAAATACCACTCAAAAAAAGTATGAGGCTACATCAGACAAACTACAATAGAATAAGGAGGATTATTAGGGGCAAAAGAGAGTCACCACATTAGGATAAACTTTGCATAATAATACTAAAATTTGAGCAAATAAAAAAATAGCATCAAATTACATGAACAGCTTCTGTTTTCCAGTCTGGCATAGAAGGGGCTTACTGGTAGAAGTCATCATTCCATTTTAAGAACAAAAACAAACAAACAAACAAAAAAACCTGAAAAATCAACAACTCTGCCTAGATCCATCAAAGAAGTAGGGTCACGTACAAAATAATGTCCCCCCAAAACTACAAAGACAGGCAAATACAAAAAATTACAACTTACTGGAGCAGAAACATCCATTAGAACCAGTACCAGGGTAGAAAAATCCTAAACTGTAATTGATGAATCGCTAGAGCAGTGGTTCTCAACCTTGGCTGCACATTAGAATCACCTGGGAATCTTTTTAAAATCAGGTGATTCTAATGTGCAGCCAAGTTGAGACCCATGCGCTAGAGAGCTCAGTGTGGGCAAGTCTGAGTTTAAACTCTGTGGAGAGGAGGGGGGCACACTTTTGTGATTTTAACCTCCAGAAGCCCTACCAGGTTCTCACAGTGAATGTCAGGGGGGAAATCCCCCTCCTGTTTCTGGCAGGGAGAAAGGAAAAGTTGTCATAGTGACATACACCAGAGCATTCTGTTCTTCACAACAAGGCCTGCCCTCGAGAGAAACTGGTTTCCCAGAGCTTAACCTGCTGGGGGGTGTGGGGGGCGGGGGCGTATTTAAGATTGACCAACCTGAGCAAAGGGAAATACCCAACTCTACCATACTCTAGACATCCATGTGAGACAAGGGAAGTACCCAAGTCCAGCCCCTCTAGCATTCTGTGCAGGATGGGAAAACATAACTCCAGCCTCCTCTAGCTATTCTCTCCCACCTCAGAGGGGCAGAGGAGAGAATCTGAGAACCACTCATAAAGTTCACAGCGCAGGACCACACATTACTAAAGACTGAGAGCTAATCATAGAACTAGGGACCACTTTCCCTCCTCCTGCACTTTACCACCACATTAATAAAAACCTATTTACCAGAGTTCCTTTTACCCAGCACATCACGTCTGGCTGTCAACAGAAAAGCACACTAACAGGCAAAAAAGACAGCTTTGACAACTGCACACCTATTCTTGATAACAATTCTTAACAAACTAGGAATACAAGGGAACTTCTATATCCTGATAAGAGGCATTCAGAAAACACCTAGAGGAGACATCATTTGTCCTGTTAAGATCACAAACAGGATCAGGATGCCCTCTAGCATCATTTCTTGTCAATGGAGTACTGACAGGCATGGCCAGTGCAGCGAGAGCAGAAAGAGAAGTTGGTACTGTAGACACTGGGTAGAGAGATACCCAACTGTCCTTATTTTCAGATGCTATGATTCTTTACATAGAAAAGACAAGTGAATCTACAGATAAAATGAGAGAAAATTTAACAAGGTCACTGACTACAGAATCAATGTGTTAAAGTAATTTCATATAACAGAATTTTTTAAAAGTACCACAATTAAAACATAGCTATGACTAAATATTAAAAGATTGGGGGAAGTTATTTTTATTGAAAGTTTTTTAAAATTTAGACACACACTGTTCACTCAATATCTAAAGATGTCAGATTTTCCTAACTCGTATATAGAGTCAATGTAATTCTGATAAAATTCCTAATAGGTCTTTTTATAGTACCTGACATTCTGATCCTTAAAATTATATGGAAGAACAAAGGGCCAAAATGTCAAGATGTCTTGAAGAACAAGAAGCTAGGGGAGAGTAACAAGAAGTCTGACTTCATTCTTTGATGTTTTTTGATTGCTAAGAATGTCTAAGCCTCATCCCACCCCACCCCCCAACCCCCGGCCACTTCACATTGTGCCCACATCTGGACAAGCTAATAAGAAAAGCTGGATGTGCTCTCTCGGTAGGAGATTCAAACTAGTCAAAGTCCTATCCTAGCCACCCCAGCCCCAACTCCTAACCAAAATCAAAGCCCATGCCAGTCTCCTTTCCTTGCTCTAAGCATAGGAGGCCTGCCCTGCTCACCCCAAAGACCTCAAGTAAGCAAGTAATAAACCTTGTCATACCCTCTTGGAGGGTATGGGTGGATCATCAGTCTGGACATCCAAACCAAACATTGGGTAAGGAGGGTCCATCTGTCTCTGCAGGTAACCAAACAGAAAGCTTACCTGACAATATTATATCAAGACTTACTGAAAGTAGTACAGATGGAAGTCTGCTCATAAATGATCCTCTTGTATGAGACCCATGACTCCTGGAGTTGTGCAACACGGCCCTGGGTTAAGATGGGTAGTCCTGCTTACATACTGCTTTGTAAGTCAACGTAAGGATTTTGGGTTTCATTTTCAGAGTGAAGGAAAGCCATTGGGGAATTTTAAACAGGAAAAAGACCCCATATAATCTGATTTTAACTTTTTAAAGATCCATTTAATGTTATGGACTGAATTGTATCCCTGTCAAATTCATATATTGAAGCCCTAACCCTCAAGGTAACTGTATTTGGAAGTTAATTAGGTTAAATGAGGTGATGAGGGTGGGGACCTTGTCTAATAAGACTGTTGTCCTTATAAGAAGTTGAAGAAACACCAGAGATCTTTCCCTCCACAATGTGAGGACACAGTGAGAAAGAAGCCATTTGCAAGCCAGGAAGAGAGCTCTTACCAGAAACCAACCCTGGTGGCATCTTGATCTTGGACTTCAGAACTGTACAAAAATAAATCTGTTCTCTAAGCTGCCAGGTCTATTTTGTTCTGGAAGCCTTAGCAGACCAATATACTAACTACTGTGTGTACATGGAAAGGGGGAAATTAGTATCAAAAGTGAGGAGAGCAGCAAGGAGATGATGACAACTTGAGCCAGGGCATTATTACTGGGGATGATGGGGAGCAGACCCCTTAGCTATGCTCTGGAGAACAGCCTACAGGACATGATGATGGATTGGAGCTGGAGCATGAGGGGAATAAAGGAATCAAATTATTGAGGCAACAGCACCTGAAATTTGAGACATAAGCCAATTCCCCACAACTGGCAAAATAAGGCCTCATCTATGTTTCCTCCACAAGTAACTGATGACTTCCTTCCTCAGTGGAGGAAAATGCACATTCTGACACAGGCCCATATTGCTCTTATATCATTTGGGCACACATAAGAATAATTAACATTTTAATGAGCTTCTAGAAAGCTCTATGAAGTCACTACCTGGAGCCTAATGCCATCATTTTCAGAGAATACAGACCTTTCAAGAATAAGATTCCTAGTCAACAGAAGCAGTACAGAATGATTAAGCAGCAGAGAAAAACAGAAGTAATTAGGTTTTATACACAAATAGTTTTCTAATTACCAAAAGTTAGTGTTTGTTCTGGTCATGCTGAATTGCTCTTAAAGTGACACCACACAATTAACCCTCTATATTCTTTCTGTTGCTGACAGGCGCTCTCTGCCCACAAGAGTATGTGTATTTTTAAGTTTAATTCTCTTTCCTCCCTGGCTTCCAAGAATAAAGCTTAGACAGAAAAATTGTACTAGGACATTCTTACATGAAAGCAAACTGCCGTATTTTGTTATAAGTCTGATATGGCTCTAAATTCATTCATGTATCCACTCGCCATACTAAAATCACACAATCAAAATTGAAATAATGGCTTTAATTTACTCATATACTGACATCGTGATTACTCACCTATGACCAATATCCAGCCTTGCTAGCTGCCATAAGGTAAGCTTCAAATAGCATGAAGTACCATTGCTTTTCTGTATGGACTAGAGGCACGGTGCACAAAATTCATGCATGGGGGGAGTGGGTCCCCTCAGTCCAGCCTACACCCTCTCTAATCCGGGACCCCTTGGGGGATGTCCAATTGCTGTTTTAGGCCTGATCCCTGGGATCGGGCCTAAACCGGCACTTGGGCATCCCTCTCACAATCTGGGACTGCTAGCTCATAACCGCTCGCCTGCCTGCCTGATTGCCCCTAACTGCCCCCCCCCCACCAGCCTGATCACCCTTAACTGCCTCTGCCTACCAGCCTGGTCACCCCTAACTGCCCCCCCCCTGCCAGCCTGGTCACCCCCAACTTTCCTCCCTGCCAGCCTGGTCATCCCACGCAGCCTGCTGTTCAGTCGTTTGGTCATCCCTCACTAATCCCCCTGCTGGTCTGGTCACCCCAGTCATCCTGCTGGTCGTTACTGTTACTGTGACAGCATCCTGGACAATTTGCATATTCCTCAATTATTAGTATAGATACACTGTACTGCAACTCTTATTAGCAAATATTACTGTTAAATAAATTTCTAAAATTTTTCTATCAAAGACTAATTATGTAAATTATTTTCTTAATCACAACTATAAACTCTTTGTAGATAATATTTATGCCAGGAAATATATATCATAATGATTGTTATGTCAAAAATGCATTGCAATTTATTGATATATTTCAGGACCAAGTATTATTACTTTATAATATTTGAAGCATTTTTTTTTTCTGGTGTTACATCTATACAGGCAAAATTAAAACAATAGCCACCATTGTTCTCCTTTAATTTAAATGAGCAGGGTATTTACTCTCTACCATATATCGGCCTTGAGGACACCATGCTAAGTGAGATAAGTCAGACAGAGAAAGACAACTATGTGATATTTCTTATATGTGCAATCTAAAGAGAACTAAACTTAAAAAAAAAAAAACAGAGAGTAAGCCAGGTAGGTGTGGTTCAGTGGTTGAGCATCAACTTATGAATCAAGAGGTCACGGTTTGACTCCCGGTCAGGGCACATGCCTGGGTTGCAGGCTAGATCCTCAGTTGGGAGTGTACATAAGGCAGCCAATCAATGATTCCCTCTCATCTTTGATATTCTATCTCTCTCTTCTGCTCCCATCCTCTCTCTGAAATCAATAAAAACATATTTTTAAAAAGCAACAACAACAACAACAAAAAAAAAACACAGAGTAAAATGGTGGTTACTAGGGACTAGGGTAGGGGAAGGGGAGAGCTATTAAGAGTGCATATTTACAACTCATAGATAAATAAGTCTGAAGATCTAATACACAGTACAGTGACCGCAGACAACAAAACTGTATTATAAACATTAAATTTGCAAGAGATTAGATCTTAATTATTCCCATGAGAGAAGAAACAACAATTATATGACAGAAGTGTTAGCTAATGCTATAATGGCAATCATATACAATATAAATGTTCAAATCAATATGTTCTACATTAGGTAGCTATGTCAATTTTAAAAAATAAAAAAGTGAACTCAATTTTTATTGTAAAATATTTGACTAAACATTTCAATAAAGATCTATATATAAAAGAGCCAGGGGCCATCACATCCAAAACTACTGAACAGACGACTGAACAGGCTGAGTGGGATGACCAGGCTGGCAGGGGAGTTAATGAGAGATGACCAAATGACTGAACACCAGGCTGCATGGGGTGACCAGGCAGCAGGGGGATTAGTGAGGGATGACCAAACGACTGAGTAGCAGGCTGCATGGGGCGACCAGGCCGGCGGGGGGGTGGGGCAGTTAGAGGCGACCAGGCCGGCAGAGGGGGGTTGTTGGGGGTAACCAGGATGGCAGGCAGAGGTGGTTAGGAGTGATCAGGCTGGCAGGGGGCCAGTCAGGGGCGATCAGGAAGGCAGGCAGGTGAGCAGTTAGGAGCCAGTGGTCCTGGATTGTGAGAGGAATATCCGACTGCTGGTTTAGGCCCAATCCCTGGGGATCGGGCCTAAACCGGCAGTCAGACATCCCCCAAGGGGTCCCAGATTGGAGAGGGTGCAGGCTGGGCTAAGGGGACCCCCCAGTGCATGAATTTTGTGCACCAGGCCTCTAGCATAAATATAAAATATAAAGATAAAAAGTATATTTTATATAAGAAGAAGAATATAATAAAGAAGATATAAATAGGGACATCAGCAAGGTGGCTGACTAGAAGGTCTAACCCTAGATCTCCACAAAAACAATAATTTAACAACTACTTACAGACTAAAATCACTCTGGGAAGACTCTGAGGTACAATTAAGAAACTGCAGAACCCAGTAAATCATAAAAACCCAGGATGACTGCAGAGAAAAATGTAAGAAGCATTTTACCAATGTCATTCCATCCCTAGGCTAACATAACTTGGCACCAAGAAATCCCCTTAGCCACAGACAAAGAACAGTGTAGAGAATATCAATGTAGAGATAAAAACCATAAATAGGAAACACATAATTTAGAGCAGAAAATTATAACACTTAAAATAAAAAAAATTCACTGGAAGGGCATAACACAAGATTTGAGCATGCAGAGTCAGTGAGCTTTAAGCTAAATAAATTGAAATTATCCAGTTTGGAGAGCAAGAAAAAAAAAAAAGAAAAGAGGAAATGGGGACAGAACTTGACAGATGATCAAGCTTACCAACATACACATAATAGAAGTCCAAGAAGAAAAGAAAGAAAATGGGGGGCAAAAAGAATAGCTGAAGAAATAATGGCTGAAAATTCCCCAAATTTAGTGACAGACATAAATGTACACATTCAAGAAACTCACCAAATTCCAGTTATGATAAGTTCAAAGAGATTCATACTAAAACACATTATAATTAAACCATTAAAGCCAAAGTGTCTTGAAAGCACCAAGAAAAAAGTAATTTATTGTGTACAAGGAATCCTCAATAAGATGGACAGCTAATTTCTTTTCAGAAACAATGGATGCCAGAGGCAGTAGATAACATACTTAAAGTGCTGAAAATAAAGAAAAACCTGTCAAACAAGACTACTGTATCTGGTAAAACTATATATATATAACCCCAATATGCAAATAGACTAAACAGCAAACAACTGAACAACTGTTCGCTATGATGTGCTCTGACCACCAGAGGGCGTGTGCAGAACGTGGGTGTTGGCCACGGCAGGATGGTGGAGCAGGTGAGCGGGGGCACCAGACCAAGGCGGGGTGCCAGTCGCTGTCATCGAGGTGAGCCTCTGGTGGTTACTGAAAATTCTTTGCTCTCATGCTCCACAGTCCCACCCGGCACTTGCACCTGCTGCCGGTGATGGCCCTGCTCGCACCTGCTGATGGTGCGCAGTGACTGGGGCTGGATCCTGCAGCAGGTGCAGGACATCGGCGCCATCAGTGGGTGCGAAGCAGCAACTGCCGGCCTCAATTGCTCCTGAGGGATTCTCCACCTCCCCCTGCCCCTGAGGGGTGATCTAGGCAGCAGCCGCCATTGACACCTGCTGCTGATGCCAGCCCCAATCACTCCGCACTGTCAGTGGGTGCAAGCAGGGCCGGCACCATCAGCACATGGGAGCGGCAGTGGTGGGAGCGGAGCTTCCGGCAGAGAGGGGACCAGGGGTCACAGTGGGAGGGGCTAGGCAGGGGCATGGAGGATGGGCCAAGACCCGCCCCTGTGCCCACTGCAGCCTTGCAGCCAACAGTTCCTTTCAAGGTGCATGAATTTGTGCACTGGACCCCTGGTGTGTGTGTGTGTGTGTGTGTGTGTGTGTGTGTGTGTGTAAAGAGCTAGGGTCATAACATCCATGACTGAAGGCTCGACCGAACACCAGGCTGTGTACGCAGCTGGCGAGCAGGCTGAACTGCTGACCTCTCAGAGAGAGAGAGAGAGAGAGAGAGAGAGAGAGAGAGAGAGAGAGAGAGAGAGGTGGGGCTGATCAGCAGCAGCAGCCCCTGCTGGCAAGGCCAGAGAGAGAAGCAGGGTGATCAGACCCTGCTTCTCTCTCCCGGCCTCGCCAGCAGCCAAGCCTCTCTCTCTCCCAGAGGTCAGCAGTTCAGCCTGCTCGCCAGCAGCCTGGACCAAATGCCAGGCTCCGCAGGCAGCAGGTGAGCAGACTGAACTGCTAACCTCTCGGAGAGAGAGACCAGCAGGGCTGATCAGCAGTGGCAGCAGCTGATGGTGAGGCCCGGAGAGAAGCAGGGTGATCAAATCTTGCTTCTCTCCAGGCCTCACCAGCAGCCAAGCCTCTCTCTCTCTCCCAGAGGTCAGCAGTTAAACCCCCTCATCAGCAGCCTGGAACGAACACTAGGCTGTGCACACAGCAGGCAAGTGGGCTGAGCTGCTGACCTCTCGGAGAGAGAGAGAGGTGGGGCTGATCAGCAGTGGCAGTGCCTGCTGGGGAGGTTGGAGAGAAAAGCAGGGTGATCAGACCCTACTTTTTTCTCCTGGCCTTGCCAGCAGCCAAGCCTCTCTATCTCTCTCCCAGAGGTCAGCAGTTCAGCCTGCTGGCCAGCAGCCTGGGCAGCTGCTGAACAGCCCCACCTCTTTGATCAGGCCCGGAGATAGGTCTGGAGATGCTGACTGGCATAGAAACTGACCAATCAGAACCAAATCTGGATGAAGTGCAAGGAGCCAATGGCTGCTTAGGAGGCAGGGCTTTTGACACTGACTGGCATAGAAACCGACCAATCAGAACCAAATCTGGGTGAACTGTGAAGGCAGAACCTAAGGTCGGGGCTGAGGAGGGTTTTTAAGGGCAACAGCTGTTTGGTGTAAGGTGTAAGAAAGTGGTTCAATTTTTTAATGACCAGTTTGGCAGTGTAGTGCATATGGCCGGCTATCAGTCCAGATATAGGGATTATGTGTTTTTGTCTGCCAAGAGCATCTCCTCCTGCTGAAAAAGGTCCCCCCCCCCATTTAAACAACCCTATCCTATATAATCTATCTATACTAATAAAAGGGAAATATGCTGATTAGACCAGGTCAACAGGCTATCTTCCAGATGTCCAACTTCCTTCCAGACAAAGCCATGGTGGTGGGGGCCAAGACAGAGGCACTTAGGGGCAATCAGGCTGGCAGGGAAGGGCAGTTGGGGGCAACCAGGTCGGCAGGGGAGGGCAGTTGGGGGTGAGATCAGTCCGGCAGAGGAGGGCAGTTGGGGGTGACATCAGACCGGCAGGGGAAGGTAGTTAGGAGCAATCAGGCTGGCAGGGGGGGCAGGGTAGGGGCGATCAGGCCAGCAGGGGGGCAAGGTAGGGGTGATCAGGCTGGCAGGGGGGCAAGGTAGGGGAAATCAGGCCAGCAGGCAGAGGGGTTAGGGGCAATCAGGCCAGCACGCAGAGCGGTAAGGGGGCAATCAGGCAGCCAGGCAGATTGGTTTTAGGTCAATCAGTCCG
>NW_005871077.1:1678931-1694979 GCF_000147115.1 Myotis lucifugus | reverse complement strand
CCGACCCTGATCAGTCAGCGCCGTCAGTGAGTGCAGCAGCAGCTGCTGACTCCAATCACCCCTCAGGGTTTCTCCACCTCCCCCCTGCTCCTGAGGGGCGATCGGGGCCAGCAGGTGCCCTCTCACACCCGCTGCTGGCAATGGCCCCACTCGCACCTTCTGCCGCTGCTGCTTGCACCCACTGCCAGTGCCCAGTGCTGGTCCCAATCGCTCTTGGTGCCATTAGCGGGTGCAAGCGGGGCCAGCACTGTCAGCATGTGGGAACGGCGGGAGCGGGGCTGCCGGCAGACAGGGGACCAGGGGCTGTGGCAGGAGGGGCTGGGCAGGGGCGTGGAGGATGGGCTGAGACCCACCCCTCTGCCCACCACAGCCTCACAGTCCACAGTTCCTTTTAAGGTGTACGAATTTGTGCACTGGGCCCCTAGTCCTATATAATAAAAGCCTAATATGCTAAGTGTCCAGTCTTCCGATTGCCCATTCAACCAATCAAAGCGTAATATGCTAATGAAATGCTAAGGCCGCTCAACCACTCACTATGACGTGCACAGACCATCAGGGGGCAGATGCTCAACACAGGAGCTGCCTCCTGGTGGTCAGTGCGCTCCTACAGGGGGAGAGCCGCTCAGCCAGAAGCCAAAGCTCATGGCTGGTGAGCACAGCGGTGGTGGTGGGAGCCTCTCCCACCTCCGCAGCAGCGCTAAGGGCTCACGACTGTGAGAGGGCGCAGGCCGGGCTGAGGGAACCCCTCCCGTCAGTGCACGAATTTTGTTCACCAGGCCTCTAGGCCTTCATAAAATGAAGGAACAATAGTCACCCATAGACCTGTCCTACAATAAATGCTAAAGGAAACCTTCAAGCGTGAATGAAGACAGTATACATTACTCAAAGCCATATGAAGAAATAAAGAACACCAATAAAGGTAATTACCTGAGTAAATGGAAAAGCTAGTAAATCTTGTTTATAAATCTTATTTTATTTTCTATATGATTTAAGAGATAAATGCATAAATTAATAATTATAAATCTATGTCATGGCCACACATATATAATAGATGTAATCTGTGATAATTTGAACATAAAATGGGGACAGAACTATATAAGAGCATAGATTTTGTATACTATTGAAGCTAAATTGCTATTAATTCAAACTAGATTGTTATAAATTTAAGATGTTAATTTTAATCATCAGTATAACCACTAAGTAAAAACAAAATACAGAAAAGTAAATAAGAAGAGAATCGAAATAGTATGTTAGAACAAAGAAACAGTAAAGAAGGCAGTATGGAGGAATTGTGGAACCAAAAAAAACCCAACATAAACAAATAGCAAAATGGCAGAAGTAATCAGTGACTGTTTTAAATGAAAATAGATTAAGCTCTCCAATTAAAAGGCAGAAATGGCAGAATGGTTTAGAAATATGATCCAACTATACTCTACCTGTGTACCTCCCTCCTTCTCCAGTATTCTGCGATGCAAACCACTGAGCCTTGGTTTCCATTTTCTTAATCCAGGAAGTCCTTTTATTTCTTTCCAGAGCTGCAGCTGGAGACGCTCAAGCAGTAAGCTGGGAAACCATAGGGCTCACTTCCTTTTTCTCTTAGGTCCAAATTCATGAAAACTGCATTTTTGTGGGGTTGGGTTTTTTTTCATACTGTTTGGTATTTTAATTATTACATGAGAGAGTAAGTCCAGTTCCCGTTACTCCATCTTGGCTGGAAGCTGAAGCCATTTTTTATAAAAAATGTTTTTATCTATAAAAGTTTTACAATGGCTTAGGGATTAATTTTTTAAATCATTCAATTCTATTAAACTGTGGTTTTCACTAATTACTCTATAAATTGAAGTAATATAATAACCTTATAATAGTCCAAGAAAAAAACTATTTCTTTAGCCTTTAAAAAAACATTTTAATGACAAATATATTAATTAAAAAGGCATTCTAGTTTTTTTTAGCATACTATAAAGTGCTTTATAATACTCTTAATGAATAAAGTAATCTTTTACCTTTTCTCTTCCATGAGTAAGAGAAAAAAATAATTTTGTATGTGCTGTCAACTATCCATTGCCAGTAAGCTATTTTTCATGTGTCAAGAAAATACTACCATGTGCACTAGGTCAATTATGGACTTATATTAATTACAGCTGTTATAGTAGTAAAGAAAGAACGCTTGGGCAGGCATTCTAATTACTGACCTGGAAACAGAACAACTGGAAATGTGGTTCTAAGTTTTCTTTAAAAAATAAAACTCCTTGATCTAAAAACATTAATTTATATAGCAGAAAACTTATGTTTGTATATATTTTAGGTTTAATGAAAATAATTTTGTGTGTCTATGTCTGTAGTTGGTCTCTTTCTCTGAAAACAGCTTTAGATTAGAAACAGGAAACAGCTTTATATTTGAAACGGAAACTGCCATTGGGAATGTGAAAAATACTGTTTTCAATCCGTCTGTCTAATCCACGGATGCAAACCGGCAGATATAAAGGGCTGACAGTATTTATTGGGAAAAAATCCACATGTAAGTGCACCCGCACTGCTCAAACAATGTTGCTCAAGGGTCAATTCTATTACCTCACAGTTTCTTTTTAGCTGAAACTGAGGTCCCTGATTTCTTGCTAGTTGTTAGTAGGGATTGCTCTCAGCTCTTAGAAGTCACCCTCAGATCCTACCTAGCCACAAGGCCCTTCACAACATGGCAGCTACTTCTAAGCTGGCAGGAATTTTTCTCTCTAGTCTGCTAAGAAGTCTTAGGTCCTAAAAATGAAAGGAATGATTCAACTACCACCTTTGCCATTTAAGGAGAGTGACGATTCCATCAGATTCGTCACAGGACTGATCACACTAAAAGACAGAGGAGTATACAGGAAGTATACTCAAGGGGGCAGGAATCTTAGGACCATCTTAGAATTCTGCCTACAACATTATACATTAATTTTAATCTTATTTTTAGGAAAATAAGATTAAAGATTTATGTGGAAGCTGAGCTCTTACATTTTTCTTGGTACTATTTCTATTAATATCTTTAAAATCATTGGCTAAGATAGTGGGGGGACTTAAGGAGTAATGGAAAGAAAGTGATGTTTATTGATTACTAATACATGCCAGGTTCCTTTACTTCATAGTTTATTCCATATCAGTGGAAATAATTGCATTTGAACTAAGGAGGTACTATAAGAAACATGTTAGCCAAATCAAATATTAGAGTATTATTAAGGTTCTCAAGTACAGTTAAGAAAATTACATGATGATAAAACTGTCATTAAGTTGAAAGGCTAAACTAGTATTTCAAAATTCTCCTTAATGTGTGATTGGGTATGCTTTTGATGGTCTTGGAAAACAAATACTCAACACTTCCCAGTGTAATGAACTTTTTTCAAAAAAAGCAAGACAGATTTAATTACACAGAATTTAAAACAGACTGTAGCTTATGTAACTAAATTTAATGACCTAAAATATTTCCCCTAAATCATGCTGCACGTATTTTATGAATCTATTAATAAGATTTATTCCAGGATGGTACTGTACATATTTATATGTACTCTAGTACATAATCATAGTCAAATCTTTCATCATCTAGAACAGCAGTTCTCAACCTGTGGATCGAGACCCCTTTGGGGATCGAACGACCCTTTCACAGGGGTCGCCTAAGACTATCGGAAAACACATATATAATTGCATATTGTTTTTGTGATTAATCACTATGCTTTAATTATGTTCAATTTGTAACAATGAAAATACATCCTGCATATCAGATATTTACATTACGATTCATAACAGTAGCAAAATTACAGTTATGAAGTAGCAACGAAAATAATTTTATGGTTGGGGTCACCACAACATGAGGAACTGTATTAAAGGGTCGCGGCATTAGGAAGGTTGAGAATCACTGATCTAGAAGATCAAATATAGCTAATATTGCTTGAAAAATAGGTACTACAAAGGGTTTTAGAATTAAGAAACATTTTAAACCACATTTAAATTCAAAGATTACTTAACATAACTTTCATCTTGAAGCAACAAGAAGTTTGAAGTACTGTCTTTGTTCAGAGCAATCAAGATAATATCAAATAATTTCAGTTTTCAAAAATGATTTTATTAAATATTTAAAGGCTTGAATTAAAGTCCTTGGCAATAGTGATGCTAGAATATTTATAGCAAATTATAAATACAAGTTGAAAACTCAAAATAATGACAGCTATTTTTAATTGCTTCTTCTCTGTTACATAAATATAGAATGACTACACAGCTGAAAAACTACAAATATGAAACAAACATTAGAGAAATAACTGACTCATAAGATAGAAACACCTAAATTATTTCACTGGTGTAAAAATGCACTAAAATTTTATTCATGGATAAGATATCCTGATAATAACATAGGCTTAAAGTTCAAAAAAGAATCTCTATACCTTCTCTTATAAATCCCTTATAAAATTTTCCAAGATGTTTTCTGGCCTAAAATGCTTGATTCTTGTTTAGGCCAGATAAATATTTTGGGAAACTGGAAGAAAAATTGTATTTCATATTTGTTTGAGATATCTCAATATGGTTGGGGAAAAAATATTTTTCTCATTCTTATTTGGGCATTTTTCACTCATTCACACATGGCATAAATTTAAACTTTGAATTGGCATGTATAAAATCCTCTATGAGGGAATCACAGTCCAGAAATAAATGCTGGCACTTTTTTATTTCTGAGGCAGAGCACAAAACATTTGCAGTGCCCTGTTTCCTTATGGGTGAACTAGGCACTCATTCCACCCGGTGTTTGCACTTGTACTCAAAACCCAACTCAAAGCATGTTGACAGTGAGATAGCATTTGAAAGCTCTTTACAAGAAAGCAAACTAAATGCATAATATACATAATTCCTATAAAGTTAAAAATATATATGAGGACCAGAAAGCTATAATCACAAAGAACTCAATTATTTCCAGTAATGGCAAACTGATTAATATACACCAACTCTCTCACTAAAAACTAGAAAAGCTGGGCAAAACAAAAACCTGAATGCTAACCAGGCAGTGAAAAATTACAGGGCTGTGGAGAAGTAAACTTACACAGGTAATTCTAGCATTTGGGGCTGCTTTTCCCAGAGGGTCATCTGCTGACGAGGCAATTCCAAAATTCAGACTTGAGCAGAGCTTTCAAAAGACTCACAAGAAAAGGGGACCAAAGCTGGAATCAGGAGTTCAGGGCCTACGAAGGAGAAAGGTCCTGGCTTTGGACGGGCCACACTCTGAATAAAGATGAACGAGAATCTGGAACTGAATGCAACTTCAAAATCTCAAGGCCTTTCTAGATCCAAGTGATCCAGGATCATGAGTACTCCTACTTGCCTTCCCCAAGCAAAACGAAATCATCCTCCCTGAAATAATCTCTATTTTTCACATACAGTGCCAATATATAAAATAACAACTAGGAATACTAGGAAAGAAATCAACATAATAAAACAGAGAATCCAGATAATCCAGTTGTCAGTCAAAGACTTCAAAATAAGTATATTTTATACAAGAAAATCAGATAAGATTGAGAATTTTGTCAGAAAATTAGAAAAAAGGGAATCAAGAAAAATAGCAGCCAGACTGAAAATACAACTAAATTGGAGAACATTCACCCGGAATTACCAACTGAGGTGCCGCTGAGGAGGAGACTTATATCAAGGAAGGACAGAAAACACCTGAAGACTGGTAGGAAGGGCAAGATCACAAGAGGAGCTGACTCAGCTTCCAGGGGTGGCAGGCTGAGAGTGAGGAGGGAGCTCTGATACAGGCAGGTCTGTTCCCTCAGAAGATAGAGGCCCAGAACCCAGGTTGGGATCCACAGCCTGAAGCACCAGAGCTGAGACTCGTGGCCCACGTAACATCCAGCCATGAAAGGAAGCAGGGCTGCTGGCCACAGTGAAGTCTGGAGACTGTAGACTGGAGCTGTTGGAGAGAAAGCTGCAATTTCATTTTTTATTTGTTTGTTAGTTCGTTTAAATCCAGAGCACAGGAGTTTTCATTTGCAGCTACTCATCACAGGCTTTGGTGCAGGGATGGAAGCAAGGACTTTAGGTGCTTAAGGAGGGGCTGTGGTGGGGAGCATTGTGGGAACAGGTGGAAAAGCAGCAGCCAGAAGTATTAGGTCTTAGCCCCCAAACCAAAAGGACCATTTTTACTGAGAGGAGCTAGCTGCTCCCAGCAGCCGGAGGGCAGGTAAAGGAAAAATAAAACCACCCTAGGTGATACAACCTGCCTCACCCACATGTTCCCTGCATGCCACACCTTGCATTTTGAGCTTTTCAGAGGAAACAAAAGCATAGGCCAAGCTTAAGGGTTTGAAGGGTCTCAAGGAGCCCTCAGTGACTGGATTGGGGTTAGGACAGTGATGGCGAACCTATGACACGCGTGTCAGAGGTGACACGCGAACTCATTTTTTTTGGTTGATTTTTCTTTGTTACACGGCATTTAAATATATAAAATAAATATCAAAAATATAAGTCTTTGTTTTACTATGGTTGCAAATATCAAAAAATTTCTATATGTGACACGGCACCAGAGTTAAGTTAGGGTTTTTCAAAATGCTGACACGCCGAGCTCAAAAGGTTCACCATCACTGGGTTAGGACATCTGCCACAATATCCTGGGAGCCAGACTGATATTTTACCTGCACAGGAGAACTGATAAAAACCACCCCATTGGTCTCAAAACAAGGATCTCTGTCCAGCCAAGAGCAGAATAGCTATGGGACAGGGAATCAAACCCACCATATTCCCTGAAAGCTAAACAGCACCCCTCACCCCCCCACCTAAAGCTTATTCAGAAACAGACTATTGAGTTATTAAGATAGACAGCTGGCTACCAGGCAAAGGCAGGCAGAGGTGGAGCCTGGGGAAGCAGGGAAAAATTCCTGACCCAGCCCTGGGCCTCATGCTGCTAACAAACCGACTTTAGAGGGCAGATTGGCCACTCCTGCTTGCAGCCAAGGCCTGTGGAGACAGAACCAAGCAGTGGATAAGTGAATCACTTGAAGCATCACACAGGTTGCCAAAAGCCAAAAGACAGTGCTTGACAATGGTTAGCACCGAAGCACCAAACAGGAAGCCCAGAATTGGCAGATAGAACATGAACTTAAAAATCAACTACAATAAAAAACAATCAAACACATGGAGGCTAAATAGCATGCTATTAAACAATAAATGGGTTACCAAAGAGATCAAAGAAGAAATTTTTTTTAAAAAAAAAGCACCCTGGCAACAAATGAAAACAAACACATAACAATGCAAAATCTCTTGGACACAGCAAGAGCAGTCCTGAGAGGGAAGTTCATAGTACTACAAGCCTATGTCAAAAAAAAAAAAAAACAAACAGAAAAAAAACAAACAAGAAAAATTAATAATAAACTATTTAACCCCACAACTTAAAGAATTAGAAAGAGAACAACAAGAAAAGCCCAGAGTAAGTAGAAGGAAGGAAAAATAAAGATCAGAGTAGAAATAAATGACATAAAGACTGAAAAAAACAATACAAAAGATCAATAAAACCAAGAGCTGGTTCTTTGAAAACATAAACAAGATTGATGAACCTCTAGCCAAAATCATCAAGAAACGAATAGAGAAGACCCAAGTAAACAAAATCAGAAATGAGAGAGGTAAAGTAACAAGTGACCCCACAGAAATACAAAGGATCATAAAAAAATACTATGAACAACCTGGATTAAATGCACATACTCTTAGAAAAATACAATCTTCCAAAACTCAGTCAGGGAGAATCAGAAAACCTGAATGGCCAATAACTACTGATGAAATTAAAGTAGTAACAATAATAAAAAAAAATCCCAGCAAACAAAAGCCTTGCTCTGGATGTCTTCACAGGTGAGTTTTACCGAACATTCAAAGAGAAACTAATACCTATCCTTCTCAAACTATTGCAAAAAAATTCAAGAGGAAGTCAGATTTCCAAGCTCTTTCTATGAAGCCAGCATTACCCTAGTCACAAAACCAGATAAAGACACTACAAAGAAAGAGAATTACAGACCAATATCCATAGTGAACATAGATGCTAAAATCCTCAAAAAAATATTAGCAAATTGGATCCAGCATTACATTAGAAAGATCATACACCACAACCAAGTGGGATTTATTCCAGGTATGCAAGGCTGGTACAATATTTGCAAATCAATAAATGTGATACATCACATAAACAAATTGAATGACAAATCACATTATCATATCAATTGATGCAGAAAAAGCACAATAAAATCCAACAACCTGTTTTGATAAAAACTCTCAGCAAAATGGGATCCTACCGCAACATAATAAAAGGCATCCAAATTGCAAAAAAGGAATTAAAACTGTCATTATTTGTAGATGACATGATATTGTACATAGAAAACCCTAAAGACTCCATCTAAAAATTACTAGATTTACTACATGAATTCAGCAATGTAGCAGGATACAAAATTAACACCCCAAAATTGATGGTATTTTTATACATCAATAATGAATTCTGAGAAAGAGAAACTAAACAAATAATCCCATTTACCACTGCAACAAAAAAAATTAAGATGCTTAGCAATAAACTTAACCAAGGAGGTAAAAGACTTGTACTCAGAAAACTACAGGACACTGAAAAAAGTGACAGAGGAAGATATAAACAAGTGGAAGAATATACAATGTTTATGGATTGGTATAATCAACATCATTAAAATGTCCTTACTCCCAAAGCAATCTATAGATTCAATGCAATCCCTATTAAAATACCAATGGCATATTTCACAGCTAGAACAAACACTCCAAAAATTTATATGGAACAAAAAAGACCCTGTATAGCCACAGCAATCTTGAGAAAGAAGAACAAAGTTGGAGGAATCACAATACTAGATATCAAGTTATACTACAAAGCGAGTGTACTCAAAACAGCCTGGTACTAGCACAAGAACAGGTCTATGGATCAATAGAACAGAACAGAGAACCCAGAAATCAACCCAAATTTGACAAAGGTGGCCAGAGAGTACAATAGGGTAAAGATAGTCTCTTCAATAAATGGTGTTGGAAAAATTGGACAGGTACATGCAAAAAATTGAAACTAGACCACCAACTTACACCATACATAAGAATAAACTCAAAATGGATAAAAGACTTATCAGTAAATGTAAGTCATGAAACCATAAAAATCTTAGAAGAAATCATAGGCAGCAAAATTTAAGATATATCTCATAGTAATATGTTTACCAGTACTCTTTCTTTGTCTGCTAAACTCTTTATTTCACCTTCAATTTTGAATGATAGCCGTGCTGGATAGAGTAGTTTTGCGTTCAGTCCCTTGGTTTTCATTACCTTGTATACTTTATTCGATTCCCGTCTAGCCTGAAGTGTTTCTTTTGAGAAGTCAGCTGACAGTGTAATGGAAGCTCCCTGTTAGGTAACTTTCTGTCTCTCTCTTGCAGCCTTTAAGATTCTTTCTTTGTCTTTAATGTTTGACATTTTAATTAATATGTGCCTAGCTGTGGGTCTTTTTGGTTTCATCTTGGTTGGGACTCTTCAATGACTTTTTCCTTCATCAGGTTAGGGAAATTATTTACCATAATTTCTCCAAACAAATTTTTTATTCCTTGCTTGAATTCTTCTCCTTCTGGATCCCCTATGATCTGAATGTTATATTTCATGTTGTTCCAAAGCTTCCTTAGACTCTCCTCCTTCTTTTTAATTTGTTTTTTCCATTTACTGCTCTGCATGACTGTTTTTTTTCTCCCTGGTCTTTTAATTTGCTGATTTGGTCCTCAGCTTCTTCTAGTCTACTGTTGAATGCTTCTAGGGCAAGGGTGGGCAAACTTTTTGACTCGAGGGCCACAATGGGTTCTTAAACTGGACCGGAGGGCCAGAACAAAAGCATGGATGGAGTGTTTGTGTGAACTAATATAAATTCAAAGTAAACATCATTACATAAAAGGGTACGGTCTTTTTTTTTTTTTTTAGTTTTATTCATTTCAAACGGGCCGGATCCAGCCCGTGGGCCGTAGTTTGCCCACGGCTGTTCTAGGGTGTTCTTTATTTCAGCTATGTAATTCCTCCTTTCCAATTGATTTTTATTTATTGTTTCAATCTCTCTTTTTATATTAGTATAGCCCTGTTTGAGAACCTTATAATTCTCATGAAGTTGCTTGTAATTCTGATTTGTTTGAGCAGCCTTATTGCCATTACTCAGAATTCTTTATCTGACAAATTGCTTGCTTCCATTTTATTTAGTTCCTTTTCTGGCAATTCCTCCTTTGCTTTCATTTGGGGGTTGTTTCTTTGTCTCCCCCTTTTTGCTTTTCCTTTGTTTTTGTTTCTATGTATTAGATCAATCTGCTATGCCTTTCAGAATTTTTGAGTGGTTTTATGTAGTTGGTGTTTTTTGGGACCCAGTGGTGCAGTGTGTTAGATCTCCTGTGCTGGATGCTCTAGGAGAGCCCCTTACTTGAGTTATTTGTGTTCTCCTGTTGTAGTTGGTTCTTGAATGTTATTGTCCCATTCATGGATGAAATCTCATCTCAGGCCAGCTGATTATGTGGCTCACTCCTAACTATGTGGCTCACCCCTGACCACATCATGCAAACTATTGTGGAGGTGCTGAATGAACAGAACAAAATACAACACAATACAACACAAAACAAAAGAAAGAAAACAAAAACATGCAGAAGACCCCACAGCACCAAACAAAAGGAACCACCAGAGAAGAGAAAATTAGGAAAGAGGAAAAAGAGCAAGAATGATAAAGAAAAAGAATGAAAGAAAAAATATGAGGATAAAACAAAACAAACAAACCCATAAAAAAACACAAACAAACAAAAAAGGCAGGTGGAGAAAAAGGAATATGTAGGTGCAATGCAGAAATAAAGAAAATAAGGATGATGAATTGGGGAAAAAGGGGGAGGAAAATGGTTTAAAATAAAGGAAAAAGAAAAGAAAAACATTTTGAAAGGGAAAAGAGAAACCAGATAGACCAAAAATAAGAAAATAAAAAAAATATGGAAAAGCAGGAGAAAAGGAAAATAAGAGAAAGAAAAAAAAGATTGAGTAGGAAAAGGGAAGGGGAAAATTAGATAATGAACAAAACATTAGAGACTAGAACCAATAAAGCAATTAGACTAAGAAGATAAATTTAAAAAAAAGAGAAAATAAAAAATGAAAAGAGGAGGAAAAAAGAAGAAGAAGAAGTGGTATATATTTCAGCAGAGTTTAATGCACCTGGGAGTTCCCTTTGGATCAGACTTTTTTGTTCTATCTGCCAATTCTGGGCTTCCCATGAGGTACTGAGGTGCTAACCACTATTGAGAAACTGTCCTCCTTTGGCTTTCAGCAACCAGCTTGAAGCTCCAAGCGATCCACAGTTTGTCTATCGCCACAGGACTTGGCTACAAGCAGGAGGGGCCAATCTACCCTCTAAAGCAGGTTTGGTAGCAGCATGGGGCCCAGGGCTGGGTCAGCAAACTTCCCCGGATTCCCCAGGCTCTGCCTCTGCCCACCTTTGCTTGCTAGCCAGCTGTCAATCTTAATCACTCAAAAGTCTGTTTCTGAAAAGGCACTGGCGGGGGGGGGGGGGGGGGGGGGGGGGGCGGCAGTTACTGTTCAGATTTCAGGGAATATGGTTGGTGTGTTTCATGGTTGGTGTGTTTCCCTGTCCCAGAGCTATTCCTCCATGAGTGGCCCAAAATATTACTCTGCCCTAGCCTGGGCAGAGATCCTTGTAGGCAGTCCAGGGGGATTGGCTGGAAACCTGGAGTTTCCTGCGGGGAAAGTACCAGTCATATTGCGGGCATAGTGGGGCAGAAGGCTCTCCTCCAACCCGGTCACTGAAGCTCCGAGACTGTTCAAACCTGAAGGCTTGGCCTCTGCTTTTGTTTCCTCTGAAAAGCTCAAAATGCAGGTGTGGCAGGCAGGGCTCCTGAGGGTGGGGGAGACAGTATCACCTGGGACAGGGTTTATTCCTGTTCCTGCCTTGTGGTTACTTCGAAGGGCTAGCTCTTCTCAGTAAAAATGGCTGTTTCAGTTTGTGGGCCTACAACCTAATACTCCTTACTACTGCTTTTCCTTGTTTCCCCACAATGCTTCCCACCCACGCCTCTCCTTAGGCACCTCAAGTCTGCGCCTCTGTCCCTGCACCAAAGCCAAGGATGAGTAGCTGCAAATGAAAACTCCTGTGCTCTGGGTTTAAAACAAACAAACATGCAGCTTTCTCTCCTATGGGTTCCAGTATACTATCTCCAGACACCATTATGGCCAGCGGCCCTGCTTCCTTTCATGGCTGGATGTTACGTGGGCAGCAAGTCTCAGCTCTGGTGCTCCAGGCTGTGCAGCCCAGCCTGGGTCTGGGCCTCTTATCTTTTGAGGGAACAGACCTGCCTGTATCTGAGAGCTCCCTCCTCACTCTCAGCCACCCCTGGAAGCTGGGTCAGTTCCTCTGGTGACTTTGTCTTTCCTACCAGTCTTTAGGTGTTTTCTGTCTTTCCTTGATATAAGTTCTCTCCTCAGCTGGACCTCAGTTGGTAATTCTGAGGTATGTTCCCCACTTTAGTTGAATTTCCAGTCTGGCCCTGGGAGGAGGTGCAAAAAAAGTCTGCTTACTTGGCTGCCATTTTCTCCTCTCTTCCACTTTTTCTTTTTCTTTTTTTAATCCTCACCCAAAGAGTGAGGATAATTCCATTGATTTTTAGAGAGAGGAGAGAAACATCAATGTGACAGAGACACATCGATTGGTTGCCTCCCATACATTGCCCAACTTGGAGGAGGGGAGGTCCGCAGGGAGCGGGGATTGGACCCGCAACCCAGGTACATGCCCTTGACTAGGCATCAAACCTGAGACCCTCAGGTGTGAAGGCCAATGCTCTAACCACTGAGCCATGCTGGCCAAGACTACTTGTCCATTTTAATTGCTTCAATAAGCTATCTTTGCCTTTGTTTTTGCCTGTAAACTTATAGATTTGTAGATCTCATTAGAAAAATTAGCCCTTTTCCACTAATATCAGAATTTTTTAGTGGTACAGCTTTCCATTTAGTCAAATTTATCAATATACAATTGACCCTTGAACAACACCAGTGGTAGAAGCACTGACCTGCTTACTTGAAAATTGTATATAACTACAGTCAGCCTTCTTCTACATTCAGATTCCCCACTCCCAACAGAGTTGACCCAAAGAAGTTTATATATTTCTTTGAACTGTGCAAGTCAACTAAACTGTGAAGTCAAGTGAAAAAACATCTGCATATAAGGACCTGCAAAGTTCAAACCCATGTTGTTCAAGGGCCAACTGTATTCTTTCATAAGTGCATATCATTCTTTAAAAGATATACTCCCTTACTCCAAGTTATAATATTCATCCATGACTTTTTACTTTAAGATGTCACTTTTTCCTCCTCCACATTTAAATTCCAACTCATCTGGAATTTATCTGGGTATAAAAGTGACAATGGGATCAAACTTTTTTCCTATAGCTAACAGTTTTCCCTACTCAACTTACTGAATACTTCATCTTTCTAATGATTTTATATGCTGCCTTTAGCATATTACTAAATTCACACATATATCTTGAGTACATTTCTAGACTGTTGTATTGGTCTACCTCAAACCAGTAGCATTAAATTACTTATGTCATATATTTTAACTAAAGGCCCAGTGCATGAAATTCGTGCACTGGGGTGGGGGGTGGAGGTTGTCCCTCAGCCCAGCCTGCACCCTCTTCAATCTGGGACCCCTTGGAGGATGTCCGACTGCCGGTTTAGGCCCAATCCCTGTGGGCCTAAACCGGCAGTTGGACATCCCTCTCACAATCTGGAACTGCTGGCTCCCAACCGCTCGCCTGCCTGCCTGCCTGATTGCCCCTAACTGCTTCTGCCTGCCAGCCTGATCACCCCTAACTGCTCCCCTGCTGGCCTGATTGCCCCCCAACTGCCCTTCCCTGCCGGCCTGGTTGCCTCCAACTGCCCTCCCCTGCAGGCCTGGTCCTCCCCCAGCTGCCCTCCCCTGCCAACCCGGTTGCCCCCAACTGCCCTCCCCTGCAGACCTGGTCACCCCCAACTGCCCTCCCCTGCCAGCCCAGTTGCCCCTAACTGCCTTCCCCTGCCAGACTGGTCACCCCCAACTGCCCTCCCCTGCCGGAAGCCGGTCCATCCTTGCTGCTTGACACAGTCGCTGCAGGGAAGGAACATCTGCACAGCATATGTTTCAAGGGACCTGGTGTATATGGCATACTGTTCTTAATATGTTTTCTCACCTTGGCGCTATGTGTTTTAACCAAGGTCACCTCTCCGAGAAAGGTTGTTTCCCCAGGTAGGGATTCTTCCCTGAAGTTAGGGAGGGAATAAAACCCCTTAACTAAATGCCAGGCGGGTAGTTAATCACTTTAACTACGAACAGTCACCCTTAAGCTACATAATCTTTACTCCCTGGAATGGAGATAAGAAACGCCCTAACCTTTGGAATAGAAATTGACAGGATTAAAATCAAATGGTATAAATACAGATGTAACAAGACAATAAAACACAGAACCTGGCTGGAGATCCTAGACAGAACTTGGCTGGAGATCCTGGCTAGAACCTGGCTAGGCTGCTGATCAACTGAATGCTGTCTCCGTGTCATTCCTTCTTTGCCGACTCCGTCCACACCTTGGGGAACTCCTGGACCTGCTGGGGCAGGACCCCAGCACTCCCCTGCAGGCCTGGTTACCCCCAACTGCCCTCCCTTGCTGGTCTGATCACCCACAACTGCCCTCCCCTGCCGGCCATGTTGTGGTGGCCATCTTGTGACCACATGGGGGCGATCATCTTTGACCACATGGGGCAGTGATCTTGTGCGAGGGTGTAATGATCAATTTGCATATTACCTCTTTATTATATAGAATGGTATTTACTAAAATTAATTTTTTTTCTCCTAGCTATTCTTGTATAATTATTCTTCCAGATATACTTCTGGTGACTCAAATTTCTTATAAAAATGCTTATAGGATTTTGACTGCATCATCAATTCATAAATATATGTAGGCAGAACTATTACTCTAATACTAAGCCCTTTTATTCAATAATAAAAATCAGTTTTCCAGCAATTCAAACCTTTCATATCTTAGTAGTGCTTCTTGATTTATGGTATCGGCTACATGTAGTAAGCATGGGTATATGTTTACTGAATAAATAACTCCACTGAACCAGTATTTTGGGATTAAGTATCATATTAGAAAAGTCTGAAAATGTTACATTAGTGGAGGAGCCCTGGACAATGTGGCTCAGTTGGTTGGGCGTCATCCTATGCACTGAAAGGCTGCTGGTTTGATTCCCGGGCATGTATGGGCTTGATCCCTGGTAGGGGGCATGCAGGTGGACAATCCATATTTTGCTCCCACTTTCTCTTTCTCTCCCCTTCCTCTCTAAAATACATAAACTTTTAAGAAGTCAGTGTTTACTTAAAAAAAAATGGAGTTTATATACAGAATATATTTTGGATGTTACAGAAAAAATCCTGTGCTTTTTACTAATTAGAACCTTTAATCAATCTTTTTTGTTCACCTATATAAAAATGTTCACTGATATTTAGAATGACCTTAAGGCTCTGCACAATTCCAAGGTATCTGTAGAATCACAACAAACACATAATTTAATATTGATTTACCACAAAATGTACTTTCTTGAATCCTACTCCTTAGAAAATTGATGGTTTAAATGGGTACACAGAAAGGGGAAAGCATAAGTTTGGGAAGTGAGCTAATAGATTAGTATTGTGTTAAAGTAGGAAAGAAATAAAAGAAACATTAACTAAGCTAATGGCAACAGAAATAGAAAAAAAAAATTAATCAAATAAGGGGGGAAAAGGAGCCGAAACCGGTTTGGCTCAGTGGATAGAGCGTCAGCTTGCGGACTGAAAGGTCCCAGGTTTGATTCCGGTCAAGGGCACGTACCTGGGTTGCGGGCACATCCCCAGTAGGAGATGTGCAGGAGGCAGCTGATCGATGTTTCTCTCTCATCGATGTTTCTAACTCTCTATCTCTCTCCCTTCCTCTCTGTAAAAATCAATAAAATATATTTAAAAAAAAAAAGG
>NW_005871077.1:1658370-1678831 GCF_000147115.1 Myotis lucifugus | reverse complement strand
GGGGGGGGGGGGGGAAAAGGATCCAAAATTGAGCTATGTGGCAGAAACCAATGGCACTACACAGAAATAGGCAATTATGAGGTTAGCCATTTTTAAAGAAAACAATTTCAATTTAACACAGGCAAATTAGAGGTAAAGAACTCTAGTTAAGCACAAAGTCAGTGCACAATAAAGATGAAGTTCTAGAGGTTGAGTCTAAGATAATGACTTGACAGTTATATGCCCAGATGTGATACCAAAGCTATGGAGATCAATATTACCTGAAAAAAAAATGTGTTTATTTGTGTGGGGAGCTGCTACAGTGCACAGGTTCAAGCCTTGGACTAATGAGAGGGCACAGTCCTCTCATGGCCACATGCAAGTCCCAGCTTGGAGGGCAGAGTCCTCCCAGCACAATTATAGCCAACAGCTGTAGTTGTGAGCTTGAACCTATGGTCCGAACACGTGGCCCCACATGCCTGAGTGATGTAGGCTTGATAGAGTTCAGGTGCGTGTAATTGAGCAGATCGAAACCCACAAGAATGTTGTAAACACCTTGACCACGCCCTTACTTTGCCTTGTGGAATCTGGCTATAAGATAAAGACACGGCTTGTAGTCCATGGCGCTGTTGCTAGCTCTCCATCAGAGGACAGCGTCACACCCAGACCCAGCTTTTTTCTCTTGTCTGTCTTTTCTCAATCCTTCACTGCCCTCTCTCAGGGTCACCGAACCTGGCTGAGCTGGCGCGGCACATTAGGCACCCAACGTGGGGCTGAGTATGCCATGGCCGTGCCGGTTTGCCACATATTTGAACCCATCTTACCCCTCTACAACAGAAAAATGAAGTGCTACTACTCTTCATTTTAAGTGTAGCTACTTCTTTTTAAAAAGGTAAACAAATCAAATATAAAAATATGCATCTCCAAAAAACTTGTATGCATATATGCATAACCTATTGACACAGACAACAGAGTGGTGAAGGACTGGGGCAGGGGAGGGGGGTTAAAAGGGGTCAATGGGGAGAGGGAGGGGACATATGTAATACTTTCAACAATAAAGATTTAAAAATAAAATAAAATAGCAAAAAAAATGCATCTCTTTCAAAATCAATCAGTAAAATAAATTAATAAAAATATATGCAAAAGGTGCTATGGTTCTCTTTTTTAAAAACTAAGTTATATAAAGCTGAAAGAAACCACTCAATACTAATAATTGGTAACTTTATAACCAATAATGCCAAAGAACCAAGCACAGAAACTCCAAAGATGCTTATTGTAGGCTCAATTAAACAATGACAGGGAGGAAGATGTGAAAGGACATTATCACATACGTCATTAAAAACAGCCCTTCTAAATCACCAAAATTAATTGCCAAAGGGGAAAAAATGTAGTTGGTTTTATATCATGTGTATTATATAATTGCAATATATATATTAGAGTAAAAAAAATCAGGCTTTGAGTTTCATATTCCATTATAAGATATCTGCCAGCTTCAAACTCCATATTTTACTGTTAAGACAGTTTTGTGAAACGAGAGAACATGTCTGTATGCTATTCTACACCGTACTCCAAGTCCATCTGTAAACTAAGCAAAATTAATTAAAACATTAATCATTAAGCTGCATTAATCTAAGCCCAGTACTAGTAACTCTGCAATAGAAAAAGTTTCAAAAATGTAACATTCATTGTACCTGACACGTTTATGTTAAAGAATTTTGGTAATGCAGAATGTAATGCAGGTCTAATTACTAATATTTTCATTAACTTGCTGTTTTATTTGATAACATCCATTATAGTAAGTTTTCAATATACCCTACTTCAAAATAAAACCCAGAAAAAAATAATCTATAATTCATATTTTTCATTAATTTAGACTTGCCCTGTTCCAAATTACACATTACTAATTTGGTAATTACAGAATTAGCATATTACAAATTAGGTAATATTAAGTATTCTTCATAGTGTAACATTTACTTCTTCAAGTTATATCTTTCCAATGCCCTTCAAAATGTCTCAACACATTTTCAAGAGTTCAGAAACTTTACCATGAAAAGTTTAAATGTACTCATCTACAAATAGACATAAAAAGTGAGCAATACCTTGAATTTAATTTTGACTCCACTTATTTTTTAAAGGTGGATGGATACACATACACACAGGTAACACAGGGATCACATTTAAAATACAAACACTGTATTTTTAAATAACTTGTGATCTCATACATCCAATATCAGATACTTCAGATTAAAATTTTTATCTAAACTAGACATTTTCTGGGAATTGCTCCATGGGAATTCCAGAGGAACATTGTGATGTTTATGTTCTTTGTAATATGCATCCACAAGGTACTGAACTCAGCATGGAAACCAAAGTAAGTCTTTCAAGTATTTAAAATAAATTTTCCAACATCATCCCAAGGTGAAAAGTGATTTCTGGTCATGTTTTCATCCCTTCCCAAGTATATATTACATAGAATTTCTCATTAATCAGGTTTTACAAAAAATTATATGTTATGACCTGGTATTTCCTGATGATAACTTTAAACTATTTAATTTTGACTTCCTTATTAAGTATTAAGAATACTCTCCTGAGTTATATGAGCATCAGCTTCTGGACCTTTATGGAAAATTTAACAGACAAATTTTACCCAACTTAATAATGAGACCTATGGTACTCAATTTTGAAGAAAATTTAAAAGCCGTGATCTAGCCCTGACCGGTTTGGCTCAGTGGATAGAGCATCGGCCTGCGGACTGAAGGGTCCCGGGTTCGATTCCAGTCAAGGGCATGTACCTTGGTTGCAGGCACATCCCCAGTGGGGGGTGTGCAGGAGGCAGCTGGTCGATGTTTCTCTCTCATCAATGTTTCTAACTCTCTATCCCTCTCCCTTCCTCTCTGTAAAAAATCAATAAAATATATTAAAAAAAAAAAAAAATAAAAAAAAAAAAAAAATAAAAGCCGTGATCTAAAACTACTTGGTATCAACAGATTGTCTAAAAGCACTGCTTTGATTTTTATGACTCTCTTATATCAAAACCTTTAATAGTTTACCACTGAAAATACAGTATGGGGCAAATGTAGGTTTACAGTTGTGTTTGTGCAAGTTTATTCTTGCATATTATTTATTTACTAAAGGCCCAGTGCCCCAAAATTCATGCACTGGAGGGGAGTCCCTCAGCCCGGCCTGTCCCCTCTCACAGTCCGGGAGCCCTAAGGGGATGATGTCCTACTGACGGGGAACGGGCCTAAGTTGCAGTCTGGTCTCCCTCTGCGGGAGGCGATGGGGCCGATCAGGGGAAGGCATTGCCCCCATCACCCCATGGCTGCTGCTGCCTCTCGCCTCCCTCTGTGGGAGGCGATCAGGGGAAGGCGACATCTCCATCACGCCTCTGCTGCTGCCATGGCCGCCGCCACAGCTGCCAGCTGCCTGAGCCTCGGACCTCACGGCCACAGTGCCTTGCCTGAGCCTTGGGCCAGCCCTGGCAGCGGTAGCTGCCATCCGCAGCTTGCCTGAGTCTCAGGCAGCCGCTGCGGCTTTGTTCGGAAGACATCTGCTCTAATTAGCATATTACCCTTTCATTAGTATAGACTAGAGGCCTGGTGCACGAAATTCATGCACGGAGGGGGGTTGTCCCTCAGCCAGGCCTGCACCCTCTCCAATCTGGGACCCCTCGGCGGATGTCCGACTGCCGGGATCGGGCCTAAACTGGCAGTCGGACATCTCTCTCGCAATCCAGGACCACTAGCTCCTAACTGCTCCCCTGCCTGCCTGCCTAATGCCCCTAACTGCCCTCCCCTGCCGGCCTGGTGGCCCCCGATGGCCCTCCCCTGCTGGCCTGGTCACCCCCAACTGCCCTCCCCTGCCAGCCTGATCTTGCCCCCAACTGCCCTCCCCTACCAGACTGATCTCACCCCTAACCCCCTGGCAGCCTGATCTCTCCCCTAACTGCCTCTGCCTCAGCCCCCCACCACCATCATGGCTTTGTCCCAAAGGAATTCGGACATCTGGAAGCGGGCCGGTTGACCCGGTCTAACTAGCATAATACCCTTTTATTAGTATAGATAGTATTTTCCATAGAAACAACTGTAAACCTACTTTTGCCCCACCCTGTACATTTAACTTCTTATAACTTGCCATTGGCAGTCCTTCATAATCTCACTCAACCTTCCTCTTCTGAGCACCACAGTAAAAACTATATCCCAATCTGAACTCTCAGTTCTCCAGCCATGCTTCCCTCTTCCTAACTCCTAAGGAGGCTGGCTGTCCTCTTTTCCCAGAACAGTCCTGGTGCCCCTCCCTTGGTCTACCTTCCATCCCTTCATACCTCCCCTAACCTGCCCTCTATCTGATAAAGTCCTTTCTGATAAGCTCAGGCAGAAATGGTTTCTACATTTCTAGAGCATTTTGAAAGTCCCACACCTACAATCTTTCCTGAAGGGACTGAATCAAAATACAGTAACAGCCACTCACCATATCAATCACGCCAAACTCTGGGAAGCAGAGAGCTGCTAGACAAGCTGCCACCACAGGCTTTGCAGCAGATGTTTCACTGGGTTGGCTTAAATGATACATGCAAATGTAGCTCTTCCCTTCAGTGGCAACTGAATTTCTTAAGCCCAAGGAATTTCTAGGAACATGGAGTTACTTGAAACAATCAAATTCTGTTATCACCTGATTATAGCCCTAGAGCAAAAAAAGAAGAGGCAAGTAGGAAATGACAGCGTGAAGAAAATCCTACTTCAACTGTCTTCTCTTTTTTCCTGTATGATGACTAAAGGTTAGTGAATGAGAGCAATTATACTGTGTTATCCTAGAATGTCTCTGGCCAATTCGCTAATATCCTAAAGACTGGCAATAACTCCAAGAATTATACTAATTAGCTTTTAAATCTGGAATGATATATGACTGAAATCAATTTGATCAGTGTAGGCTCATATCAAACTACTTTCATTTGCTGAATAAAACTCATTGTAAGTGAAAGCTACTGAATAAAAGCCTAGTAATAGCTAGAGGGAAAGAAAAACCTTGAAAAAATTATTTTTAACTAAAAAAATGACAATCTAATCTATAAAATATAATAAAAACTACCTTCAAAAATTTGGAATAGATGGCCAAGAGGCATATGAAAAAATGCTCAAAGTCACTGATCATCAGAGAGATGCAAATTAAAATGACAATGAGGTATCACCTCACTCCCCTCAGTATGGCTACTATCAACAAATCAACAAATGACAACTGCTGGTGAGGATGTGGAGAGAAGGGAAGCCTAGTATACTGGTGGTGGGAATGCAGACTGGTGCAGCCATTATGGAAAACAGTATGGAGTTTCCTCAAAAAATTAAATATGGAACTGCCATTTGACCTAGTGATCCCACTTCTAAGAATATATCCTAAGAAACCCAAAACACCAATCAGAAAGAATGTATGCACCTCTATGTTCATAGCAGCACAATTTACAATAGCTAAGATCTGGAAACAGCCCTAGTGCCCATCAGTGATGAGTGGATAAAAAAGCTTTGGTACATTTATACCATGGAATACTATGCAGCAGTAAAAAAGAAGAATCTCTTACCCTTTGAGACAGCATGGAGGGACCTGGAGAGTATCAAGCTAAGTGAAATAAGTCAGTCAGAGAAAGACAAGTATCACATAATCTCACTCATATGTGGAATCTAATTAACAAAATAAACTGATAAACAGAGTGGATGCAGAGACATGGAAGCATGGAACAGAATGCAGAAGCTTGGAGGGAAGGTGGAAGAGGGTGGGTGGGTGGGAGGTAATCAACCAATGACTTTGTATGCATATATGCATAACCCATGGACACAAACAATAGAGTGGTGAAGACCTGGGGCAAGGGTGGGAATGGGCTGGAGGGGGTCAATGGGGGAAAAAGGGGGACATATGTAGCACTTTTAACAATAAAGATTTTAAAAAATAAAAAATAATAATAGGAGAACAAAAAAATACATTTGGAATGTGACACAATGAACTTATGAGAATACATTAAATTTGGTTGTAGTTCACATTCAGTTAACTAGAATTAAAACTTGGTATTAAAAGAACATTAAAATCTTAAAATTTATCATAATTAAGTTTAAAAAGTAAAATAGACCTATAGTATCAAAATTGTCTATAAATTACAAAAAAGAAAATGCTAACACATATACACTTTATGTACTTATATGATCATGTTAGACGTAATACCAATCTAAAAGAGACAATGTCCAAATAATGAAAAAAATCATCTCATTTAGAAACTCTTAAATATGTTTTTTAAACTTTTTAATTCTTAATACAGATTTCTAGCCCAACAAAATAAACCTAATTAAAGAACAAATGAAAAATGGCTTTTAAAGACACCATTTCTATAAAAGAATACTAATACTTATTTGTTGTTTCAGATGTTGGTTATGCACAGAACTTATTTGCTTCATAACAAGTCTATTGGAGTTTCCCAAAATATCCCAAGAAGAGCTCATTATAGTTTCTGACTGAAAATTTACATGGGAAACTAATTTGAAAACTACTATACACTCTAAATGTTAATCTTGAATAGCCAAGAATAGTCACATACCACGAACACAAAAAAGGAATGGTTAAAGAGAAGAACCTAGTACTACGTGCCAGACTCTTGATGTAACACTCTATGTAACTCATCCAATCTTCACAAGCTGTAAGAGAGGCACCATTATCATCACTATCCTATACTAGTGGCCCGTTGCACGAAGATTCGCGCAATAGGCCTTCCTTCCCCTGGCTGCTGGCACCGGTTTTCTTCCAGCACCTGGGACCCAGGCCTTTGGTCCGGCTACAGCGGAGAAGCCAAGCCTCGAGGCTAGGCTTCTCCTGTCCAGCCGCAGCGAGGCTAGGCTTCTCCCCTGCAGCCACAGCGAGGCTTGGCAAATTAATCGCCATCTTTGTTGGGTTAATTTGCATAGTCACTCTGATTGGCTGGTGGGCATAGCGGAGTGACACCAATTTGCATGTTTCTCTTTTATTAGTGTAGATAATAAAATCCTAATATGCAAATAGACTGAACAGCAGAATGACCGGTCGCCATGATGTGCACTGACCACCAGAGAGAAGATGCTCAACACAGGACCTGCCCCCTGGTGGTCAGTGCGCTCCCACAGGGGGAGCTCCACTCAGCCAGAAGCCGGGCTCATGGCTGGCAAGCACAGCAGCAGTGGTGGGAGCCTTTCCTCCCTCCGTGGCAGCGCTAAGGACCCCGAAGGGGATGTCCCCCTGCTGGCTTAGGCCCGCTCCCTGCAAGAGGGCACAGGCCGGGCTGAGGGACCACCCCTGCCACCCCCCCACCTCCCCCCAGTATATGAATGTCGTGCACTCGGCCCTCTAGTTTACAGATGAAAAAAATGGGGGCCCAGAAACACTGAGTAATTTACTAGGAAGCCAGCCTAGCTCAAGTCCGTGTTTTCAAGCACTACACTTTTTGCTTCTTAAAATGGAAGTTATTCCACAGGAAATGTAATGGAATTATATTTCAATACACATCTATTTCCTAAAGGAAGAAAGAGTTCTCAAAAGAGAACTGAAGAAATACTACAAATATTAATAGAAACAGGGATTTCTTTTTTTAAAATAGGAAAAGTAACTAATATTTCAAATACAATGTACTGATACGGCATAGAATATCCTGAATGTAGTGAGTGAAGTGTCTGTATTCATCTTTTAAAAACATGAACATTTTTTGAAATCATTACCAACCTGTTTTAATTTATATGTGAATAAGAGCACTTTGCTTAAAGAATACAAAAGTATATACTAAAGAGTACTACCAAAATCTGAAGCTTTATTTTACTCATTGAATGTATATGTACATACCAGGGACTGACATAGATATAAACAATGGTGTGATTCTAAAACTAATTATTACCATTTGCTCTGTATAGTTCATCTATTAAAGTACATTCCAATCTTCTTTCACCTGCTCCTCCTTGTGGCTGCTGTTTTAATAAACTGCCACTGGGTAGCAGCCTGAAAATGTCTCAGAACTTCAGACCAGGAAAAGGGCCCAGCAAGAAGATGGAAGATCAAGAAAAGAGACATCACATGAAAGTTGAGCTCTGTCAAAATTCCACACCAGTTCTTCCAGGCAGTCCAAAGATCATTTTATAGAATAAAACCAGTTCATGAAGCAAAGTAGTACCCATTATGCCTGTGTACTAACTGTTCTTTTCCCATTGGTGTTTGTGGAGTTTTCTGGACTGCTTTTTATGGATTCCAACAAGTTTTTAATTCTCTCACTTGCAGGTTTCTTCCTTTTCTTCTTGTCATGAGATACACTCTTTGCTATAGAAGGTAGCAACAAGGCTGCCAGCCCCCATGGCTGATTACTTGATGGGGAAGGGTGATCTTTATCTTCCTGATGTAAAATCCAGGCACTTTCTCTGGCCAGATCTACAAATTTTTGCAGCTGGCTTTGACTTACATTTTTACTGATGTTGAGAGAAGTTTCAAAAGGATTCTGAATGTGCAATGGAGAAGGTTCAGGTTTGTTCTGTTCCCTTCCCTATAGATTATTACAAGGAAGAAAAAAATATATACATACATGAAGGGCTCAGATATAAGAACAGTTTGGTTTAATAAAAATGTCAAAAAAATGTAAGCCCTGGCCTGTGTGGCTCCCTTGATTAGAGTGTTGACCCATACACCAAAAGACTGCAGGTTTGATTCCCAGTCAGGGCACATACCCAGGTTGTGGGTTCCATTCCCGGTCAGGGGTCATGGGGGAGGCAACCTTGATTGATGTTTCTCTCTCTGTGTCTCCGTTCCTCTCTTAAAATCAATAAAAATAAAAAACATGTAAAATACCAGAATTAACTTTACAGAGTAAACAATTTCTTTCCTAAGAGGATTAGGTATATATGTGTGTTATGCATTTGTGTATATGTGTGTGTAGTTCTAAATGATTTTTCATTGTAGTTTTATGAGTATTCTTTAGAAGAAAATTAATTTAGTTGATAAGCTATGGATGATGCTGCTCAGGTAACAATATCTGAACTAAGTCAATCAATAATAAGTATTTTTAAAATAACAAATCTTTTACTTAACAGGACAGATCTGGGAAGAAAAAAGAATGAAAAAGAAAAATGGCAGAATATAAGGGAAAGAAACATTTATGTTCGAAACTTGCTAAAAACATATCTACTATATTGAGAATAGAACATACAAAATTAGCAACCTTAAATTAAATATAGTAACTAATGTTTCCTATATATAAAGTCAGAAAGGAAGAAAAGGAACAAAAGATTATTCATTATTCATTTCAAAACATTTTAAGTTTCCTATTTCATCATTCCTAAATATCCAACAAAATAAGGCTCTGCCAGGTATGACAACTCATAGAAAGAAAAAAAAAAAGCTGAAGCTATGACTCATATGAGCATCAGTGATCCACTAGCTGATATTATCTTCTCTTTCAAATGATATCACACATTACTTAAAAATTACAAAACAGCCGAAACCGGTTTGGCTCAGTGGATAGAGCGTCGGCCTGCGGACTGAAGGGTCCCAGGTTCGATTCCGGTCAGGGGCATGTACCTGGGTTGCGGGCACATCCCCAGTGGGAGATGTGCAGGAGGCAGCTGATCGATGTTTCTCTCTCATCGATGGTTCTAACTCTCTATATCTCTCTCCCTTCCTCTCTGTAAAAAATCAATAAAATATATTTTTTAAAAAAAATTACAAAACAAATGGTCAAGATTCTCCAATGTGAGTGAGCACCTGTTTATTCCCTAACTTTTCTCATGTCACTACTCAATAGGGCTCCTGCCTGTCCATCATCTCTGAGCCCTAGGGGTAAGAGCACAGAAAGGATAAAGAATTTTATCTGTTCAGTAACCTTTTTCTAATCTGAAATCTAATTACAAATCAGACTGCATTCCTCTTCCCCACACTTTTTAAAAACAAAATCTCCATCAGCAGGACAAAGGTTAGGGAACAATGAACAAAGTTGAGTTGAAGAAACAGCAAATAAAAGATATCTGAGGATGTGTTTTATGAAACCACTCTTACAAGGGTTGTAAATGTCCAAACGATAAACAGAATAAACCCAAACAGAGAACTATCTCAAGTAATCCCCCACCCCCCATTTTATAAACAAATTTTTCCTAGGGGTCTACTCCAATTTTCTTTTTCAGAAAAATGTCTATCATTCCAACTATTCAGATGAGCCAAAATCATAAGTTCACTTGCCAAAATAAATTAAATCCTAAAGGCTCAAATTGAGGGAATCACTAAAATCTATCTTTCAGATCAGATATCCAATTTGTTCCCTAGGAACACAAATCCAGTTTTAAAAGAATTGTATATAAAATTATGCTTTCCAGAAAACTTTTCAGAATTATATTCCACATTTTGAAAGATACAGTATTAGATATTGAAAGAACTGGCTACTGCTCTTCCAAAAAAACTAGATGACTGATCTTAGTCAAGTTATGTAGCTCCTCTAGGCACCAATTTCCTTATTAATATTTATTACTATAGAGTTGAAATGTAATATAACATCTGTTAGAATGTTTTGAAAACTAAACTAACTAATTGAATATTAGTATAGTAGGAGACCAGATACCTAATCACCAAATATTAAAATATTATTTACCTGTCGAATATTTATGGAATTTTTATTGAAAGCAAAATTTCCAAAATATTCAAAAAATTCCTTCAGTAGTAATTCTGCAAGAAAAGAAAATAAGAAGAAAGTCTGTTTCAATCCAAAATAGAACACACACACACAAAAAAAAAAGAAAAAAGGAAAAAGAAAACACTTACCTAATGTTTCTGTGTTTTTTGAAGGTTTAATTCTATTCAAGTCACAAATAAAAGTACAGTTGTGGCCTTCTATTATACATTTATCTTCTGCATCTTACATAAACAAAAACAAAAAATGTTTCACATTATATTTCAAAGGTATTTCCTATTTCAGAAAATAAATCTGTAATTAAATAAATCAAAGTTATAGATGAATGTTTCCTATTATTACTCAGTGTTATATACATTTATGGTTAATGGGATTTAAAAGATTTAGACTTACTCTACAGTGAAAAGAACATTACATTTAATTTAGCCTACTAGAATTGCCTTTGAACAACCAAGAATTCTTAATGTATCTTTTGAGATAGTCAGTTTTCTAGTTATAAATGAAAATGTAGACAGTGCCCATCTTTCCCCAACTCAAATTTTGGCACTATCTTTGATCAATAATATTTCATTTTTATCTCCATTTTAATTCTTATCACCTTTCTAAGCATTTTCAACAATACATCCACGACACAAACTGATACTCTAAGTGTTTTGAAAAACAAAGAAGTAATTTCTACAATGCAATACTTTGAAGAGACTGGAATTCAGTACAACAAATTTAACAGCACAATGGATGTAAACATTCCCCTTTTCTAACAGTATATATACCTTTAGAGGTAATCATTTCCCTAATTATTAATAAATATACAACTACCAAAAAATCCCTCACCATTCTAATCTACCTTCCTTCCAGTGTATATTATTATAGGAAAACTCCGAATTTTCAAAAATCGAATCAACGTCAACCTAACCTGAAAGCATTTCTTAACTCCAAGGTTGGTACTCCACCCTTTTGTCCCTTTAGCACTTATCTGACTGTATTCTGATTGTATATATACTGTCTACTCCCCTACATCAGTCTGGGAGTACAAAGGCCACTGTCCTGTCCATGATTGCCTCTCCATCCAATCTAATCCACAAAAAGTGTCTAACATATAGCAGGCACATAACCAATAAACTGATCGCTGATGTCTGATTTTGAATGCTTATCTATAATTGTCAGAGAAATTAGAAAGGGACAAGATAAATCAACAGAAAAGGTAAAGTCCTACGTGCTCCTCCCACCACGCCGTATGTTCCAATAACACTAATCCTCTCTGGGAGGCAGCCTATATATTAGTTAAAAGCACAGGCTTTATAAAGATGGTGAAATAAACACCTTCACCTCCTCCTAAAACATCACTAAAATGAGAGTAAAATGATATAAAATCTTAAGATAGAGAACAGAAGAGATAAGAGCGGAAAAAAAAATTTAAGTTGAAGGACAGAGGGATAAGTAGTAATGACTTAGGAGATCTGAAAACACTGAATCCTAAACCAGCAGTAAAGAAAGCCAGGAAGAAAACCAAATATACACGAGGCAGAGTCCCTGACGGCTCAGGGATTGGAGGACCAGTTTTGACTGGAAGTTTGATGGTTAAAGAAGTACTGAAGTCTTCCAGATCTCTTCTTCCCTAACAAAAATTTCAGTATGCTAATAGCCAGGCCTATTCTTCCAGAAAAAAAAAAAAGGTTAAGAGTCATTTCTGGGGAATATGAATAGCTCAGAAGGAATGACCCAGAGATAGTGACATGTAAAGATCCCCAACATGAAACAGTCCAGCCAAATTGCCCTACAATGAACATTAATCAGTCAACAAACCCCACCTAAGCTCAAAGATTCAAACTAACTCTCTGGTTTCTAACTCCAACATGAGCAGAAATTCAAAGATTATCAGACATCTGAGGAAGGACTCTAAAATGAGACTAAACAAAATAAAATGAAAAGCTATTCAGAAAAAAGAGGTTAGGCAAAGCAGAATAGAATATTTGCTTCTTCTAATTTGAGAAAAGATTTATTTAGACATCTAGTAGCAAGTTGGAGACTCAATTACTGTTAAGTACATAAAAACTAAACAAAAACCAACAAGAAAATAAGTAGTATCAAAAACTATTAACTCCAAAAATATATAAACAGTTGGGCAGGAAAGGAAATTAATTTTAGTTTACTCCATGGATCAGATATGAATAATGTTTACAAAGTCATAATAGTGTGAAGTGCATACCAAAATTATGCTATAGCTACACTCAAAATATTAGGGGTGTGTGGTGGGGGGCTACAGGAGGAAAGAGTTAATTCCTCTTCTTATATAAAAGGAAGTCATAGATGGTACCTAAACCTAAAAGTCAAGAATTTTATTTTAGCAATATCTATGATTTAAAACATCAAGCAGATCAGCTGTTTGAGTTAAAAGTGATTGCCCACAGAAAGAGGCAAAAGAAGCAGAAGGAGGACTAGGCTCAGAGGCTGAGTTATTGTGATAAAGTTTGCAGAACATTTTTACTCTTTATCTATATGCATGTGTAACTTTGATAGAACTGAAAAGTTGTTTTCATCAGACAACATTAAGAGAGTGAAAAGGGAACCATGGTGTATATATATTTGAGGTATATAGATATACATATACATACAGAATATGTGACAAAGGATGCATGCAAAATATATAAAGAATTCCTACAAATAGAAAGTGACAGATAATCCAATAAAAAAAAATAAGGCAAAAGACTTACAGAAACCTCACAAGAGATACACAAATGTCTATTAAATATATGAAAAGGTGTTCAATTTCATTAGTCACTGGGGAAAAGAAAATCAAAGCACACCATGAACCACTACACATGCAGTAAGAATAGCTAACATAAGAAAAAATAATACCAGGTACAAAGATGTACAGCAATTAGAACTTGTATACAATACTTGTAGGAGTTTATACTTTAGAAAACTCTTTGGCAATGTCTCTAAAGCTGAATATATCCAAATTCTAAGTTTTAGAAATTCCACTACTATAAACAGGGGGAAGTCTTTGTAACATATATGATTGTCTAACTGATATGTTGTACACCTGAAACTAATACAAAATAATACTGAATGTAAACTGTAATTGAAAAAATAAAAATTAAGTTCTGATTTTAAAAAAAAAGAATACTATACTACTCCTAGTATATATTTGACAAAAATAAGCATCCTGTTCACCAAAAAAAATGTGCTTGAATCATCACACTAACACTACCTATAATAGTCCCAAACTTCAAATTACCCAAATGCCCAACAAAAATAAAATTTAAAAATTTTTTGGTATATTGACATAACAGAATACTACATAAGCAATGGAAACGAATACACTAACGATATGAATGAATCTCCTAAAAATAATGTTGAGAGGGAAAACATCATATACGAACTAACATACTATACTATGCCTTTTACATAAGAATAACAGATCAAATTATCCTATGCTATGAAAAGAAAAGGATGGAACACACAAGAAAATTAGAGACATATGAGGGAAAGTAACGGAGATTTAAAAAAACAGAAATTCCAGAGTAACCAAAAGATAAAAGATGCCATCACTCTCATTACAAACAGCTTTTAACTTTAAAATGTTCACCCACACATTTGAAATCTCTTTACTGAACTTCTACGATGGACCCAATACTATGTCAGGAACAAAGATGCAGAGATGAATCAGACAGCCTGCTCTAGAAAAGCTTGGCCAAGGCCAGCTGATAAAAGAACTACAATAATCTAACTGTTGTTACAATACAGGTGTGCACAGGGTGCTTAGAAGACCGCAGAGCACTGCCTTCTGCGAGGAAGGCAGGAAAGTCTGAACAAATGATACCTTGGACTGGCTTTCCCTTCTCGCTTCCCTGGCTGAATCCTGAAGAAGTTCTCCACGTAAAAAGAGGAGGAAGGAAGAACACCATAGCAGGCAAAGAGACAGAGATGTGAAAAAGAACAAATATCTGAGGATCAGCAAGGTGTTTAGAGAGCTGAAGCTCCTGATTTGCACACCAGAATGAATGCAGGAGAAGAGCAGAAAAAAGAAGCTAACAAAGGGCCCTAAATACAACACTATAAACTTTGGAATTTAACTTACTTTAGGTTCTAAACAGTGGTTAACGAAGTTCCAGAAGTGCTAGAAGGTATTCTAGACATTCATGCTGCCCTCTATTAAAAACAAACAAGCAAGCAAACAAAATACATTTTTTCCTTTTAAAAAAATACAAATAGCCTCTATCTATCAAATATAAAAACTCTTTTATAGAAAATTCAACATATTACTAGAATTTCAAAAACTAAATATCTTTGCATTTATTGGCAATGTGCTATGTACAGAGAAGCAACTGCAGAAAACAGCCTGAAAATTTCTCTTACCATGTTTAAAAATGTGAAAAACTTTAAACAACCAATTTGGTATTTTGAAGTTAAAAACTAAACAATTCCAAAACTAGTTTCATCTTTTAAATAGATTTGGAATAAAAACTCAACATGTCATTTTAAATTTGTCCATAAATCATATTCTTTTCTCAAAATAATTAGCAGAACGTTAAATCTCTGTACTACAGTGAGTTCCTGAGAATATTGTCCATATCCCCACTGCACCAAAAATAACAGCAAACACATAGTAAGTAACCACTCTTTAGTGAATGAATAACACCAAACAATGAGATTTATTTCAATCTCAAAAGTGAGAAAAATGGCCACTACTCTACCTGAAAACTTCCTACTTTCCATTAACCTATCACACTGAGCTCTTTTTAGAGCTCAATTTCAAGATATACTTACAGTGTTCACTCGAAAGATTATTTATAATTTGGATAAATAAGGAAAAATGGCATAGAAAAGAGAATTTACAGACCCAGGTAAAAATAAATAGTGTGAAAAAGAGCTAAGATAAAATGTTAAGAGAATAATCACAGTATTAGCAGGAATATGGAACATGTTAAGAGAAATGGTGGGAGAAGAGGTTGGAGAATTGAGTTGTGGCTAAACAAGTGAAAGTCTTAAAACAACAAGCTAAGTAAACTGAGGTTTATTCTATAAGGAATAAAATCCCTTTTTAAAGTTACTTTAAACTGGGAAGATTTAGAGATGTACTTTAAAAAAACTGTCAGGCAACAATATACAGGATGGGTAAACTACAGAGTGTACATACATTTTGAATGTATCCCTAAATTAGCTTTCTTTTAGAATTTAGGACTTTAATACTTTATATCTCCTCAAGCAGTCTATCAAAATTTTAATTTTTAACTGTAATTTAAATAGTATAATAATTTTAAAATTTATCTAAGATTGCTTATAAACTTTAAAAAACTTAGGATCTTAAAACATCATGAAACAATTAGAAATCTAGAAATAGCTTCAGATTTAGAAAGCCATCTATGAATCTGTAATCCACTCAAATGGCTTATCTGGGATATGCTTTTTTTTCCCCCAAGTTTGGTCAAACTAAGGGAGAGGCTCCAACTGTCTCATGATAGTTGTAAACAACCTTGTCAACTGACGCAAAAACAAAACAACCAAATTCTCAAAAATTTCTATAGGCCTCAGTTTTGCAACTCATCAGCTCTCATAACCCCTCATGGGCATAAAAAAGTAAAAAGCATTTAGAAAAAGTTTAGATCCACAGGGCTTTAAAAATATATAAGAAAAATTATATGACTAATCAATACACATGACATGGTAATTATATTCACTCAAAACGTTAGAAAGAAAATAGAGACTACTTCTAGTCTTACCTGCTAGGGTTTTTAAGTAGTCTAGTGTTGGAAGAATAGGGGGTGATCTCCTCTGGAGAAAAAAGATGACCATCATTGTAAGGGAGAAATTTGTAATCCAAGCACCGGGAATACTACTTGTTAATGAATGTGCTCGAGCCCAGCAACGGATACTAAACACCAAGGCCCTCACTCGTGAGTCCAGGGCACCATATATATAAAGGAGTTCAGAACTTTTCAAGGCAATCCTTCCAAAGAAAAAAATGAAAAGAATTTTCAACCCTCCAAATTATGATCCCCAAAGTAGAATAAAACACACACCTAGAAACATCTAAATATATCTTCCTATATCTGAACGTATTCAGAACAATGAGACCAGATAACCAAAAAAGTATGATGTATTTGCAATATAAAATTTAATGTGAATAGCTGAATATCAAATACATTAATTACCATTAAAACATTCTTCTAAATGTTGGCAATTACAATATACTTCTAAAACTTAGAGTTTTTAAATCAAAGTTCCTAAACATGACTTAAGTGAAACACACTATATAAGGGCTCTTTAATAACTGTCAATAAAGGCAAGTAAGGGGCTTTGCACATCAGTTTCACATGATTATCTAGTTCTTTGGTAGACAAATTAGCCTAAAAACAGAGGTAAACATTCTACTTATTTATTCAAGTATAAATGTCTTAAAATTCAGCCAAAATTACGTAAGTCTACTACTTATAAACACCAAAACCCACAAGGATAAAGTGTCTATTAAGAAATCAAACTTCAGAGCCTATCATCCATAAGTTTCCTAGTCATAATGTTATAATGCAAAGATTATTAATCAGGAATATTTTTAAATATTTAAGCTCCTACTAATCAAAACATGTCTAGTAATTTCTCAAAGAACAGACATAGGGCACTAAAACATTTAATGGTATCCACTTCAAAATGTCTATGAAAGTACCACAATGCCATTTACTTCCTGAGTTGAAAGAGAATACAAGAAATGGCAAATTAGAAATTCACAGTGATTAAATGTTTTACTGTGTAGTGTGGTATTCCTACAAATATAACATGGATTCAAGTATTTTTCTGTCAAAAATAATTTTTGTAAAAGCTGCCTGTGTTTTTATGCAACTAGTGATAATGTTATCTTTATTTTAGGATAAAAAGTGTTTTATCTATGTAAATGAAGCTGAAAAATAAATATCAAATAGTGATATCTGATATAAAGAAACAATGCAAAGATTAAAAACATGAAGCATATTAAAACAAATTTTTCAAAACCTGTCCCACAAGACAATGAAAATAACACTATTATAGACAAATATAAATGCCATTTTGTTCTATTTTACATACTAGAAAGAAAATATACTGTTAGAAAGTGCAGTATATATTTTTACTTATTTTTACTTCATGGGCTACTTGAGAAAAATTCAGAAATACTCAGCACTGTCTTGTTAGTGAACACTTGAGTTTAATTAAATGAGAATACTAGAGCTAAAAAATAAACTCAATTAAAAAGTTTTCCCCTATGAGAACAAAAACAGACTAAAAAAGGTAAAGATAGTATGAAAACTGCTAAAGAAAAACTACAAGTCTAAAACCACTAAGACTACTTTTTGAGTCAAGCAAATACCATACTTGTTTAGGACACAAAGTTGATTATACCTAGAGGTAATTCAGAGGTCAAACTCAAGTTGCTACTCTATTTTCTAAGTATATTGTGAAGACTATATAGAGAAGACTATATACTATAGGTACGTTCATGTTGTCATCAAGCTGCATAGGTAAGAACAATGAAATACAACTCTTCCAGAAGAAGATGTTAGGTATGATAACATTTTTAACACAATATCCTAACATTATACTTTTGAATTCCAAAAAACTAATACTTAATAGCATAAGAGAAAGTATTTCCTACTTTTCAATCCAAGTGTTCAAATCTTTAAAAAAGATTATTATTAAAGCATCCAAAGCCACTAGACTGTTCTGTTTAAGAAAAACTATGTTAATTCCTTATAATATTTACATTTAAGATGATAAACTCAAGAGATCATACCTATTGTTAGTAGTCAAATCACACTGAAATCCAGAGGCCTGGTGTGAGAATCTCACCAGTGGACACCGAGCATTTAATATTTTTTGTACACCCACACAACCAGGGCCAAAGTTGTCAAGGCATTCTCCTATCACAGAGAGGATCTTCTGAGTTGCAATTCTTTCTGAAGGAACATTTTTCACTTGAAATTCCATCAGAAAATTTCCTGAAGTCTGAATAATAAAAACATTTGTTAATAGGAGCTTTTTATAAAAAGGAATCTCTTACATAAACTTTTTCAAAAGAATGCTCTAAATCATTCCTGACAAACAAAACAAGAACAAAACAAAACAAAAAAACACAGCCAAAAGCAGATTTGACAGTATATGTACAAGATCAGTAACACAAGAAAAAGACAGTATAAACAGACTTAATTATATAGAGAAATTTAATACTTAATAACATAAACTGCAAATTACTGGGGGTAAATTACTATTCAACAAATGAGTCAAGTGACCATTAAAAAAAAACACAACTATTTAAATCCCTACTTTGGTCCAAAAACCAAAGTAAAAACTCAAGGTGAATAAAAAATTTAAATGGACAAAGTTTAAAAGTTTTATCAATAAAGTACAGTAAGCGAATATTTTTACAATCTCATAGTAGTGAAGGACTCTCTAACCATTACACAAAATTCCAGAGCACACAAAAGAAAAAATATTATATAAAAATTAAAACGATCTTAAGGCAAAACATATATTCATTACTAGATAAAAAACAAAGTAAGATAAATGTCACATAAAGGCTACTTTTCCTAATTTATAAGTAAGAGTTTGTACATATGAAAAGGAGGAAAACACACCCAATTCTAAAAATGGGCAAAAAGACTTGAATAAGAAATTAACAGAACAAATAAAACTGGCTAAGAAACACAGTACAAGATGTTCTTGTTTTCTAGAAAGTAAAGAGACTTTTCATTTATCAGTCTGGCAAAGACAAAAAGGCTGACAGGATCAGCACTGGTAGTTGTAAGGAAGCATGTATAGTATACACTGACAGGGGAAGTGTAAACTGGGACATACTTTTGCACAACTTCAATATCTATTGTAATTTTAAATATATACTTTGATAGCCATTACAATTCAAGGACATTATCTCAAAGAAAAACTTGCATAAAGGAATCAATTTACAAAGCTGCTCACTCACTGCAGCATTATCTGTGAGGCTCCCTACCCTCAATCACCCTTTCTTCCAGAACTCATTCCTAAAAGGATCCAGGCTCCAACAACGTTTATCATGGAAATGTACCCCTTACTCCCAGCTGAGTGGACCAGCACTATAGAAATGTACCATCCATTCACCCAGAAATCTCTACTAGACATTGGAGCTGAGGCTCAAAAGCAATCATGTGGCTGAAATATGTGACTCAGAAGTTTGAGGGCAGGTGCATTCTATACCACAAATGAAAATGTAAAGCAAGTCAATGAGGGAAGAGGGAGAGCAGAGTGAAGGGGAGAAAGGAAGATAAATAAAGCAAATTGTGGGGAGAGAGAAAAAACACTTCATGAATTCTTGATAGTTTACACTTCCTAGTTCTAGTCCTTTCCTAAGACTCATCCACATTGCTGGCCCTGGGTTCTATGATGCTTCCTCTACTACCTTTTTTCCCCTTTGTTTAAGCTAGTTGGATTGGTTTCTGCTATGTATAATCAAAGAATATTATGCTCTGCCTGGCAGCTCAGTAGTTAAACGTTGACCTATGAACCTGGAGGTCATGTTCAGTTCCCAGTCAGGACACATACCCAGGTTGTGGGCTCGATCCCCAGTGGGGGGTGTGCAGGAGGCAGCCAGTCAATGGTTCTCTCTCATCATTGATGTTTCTCCTTCTCTCCTTCTTCCTTCCTCCCTCCCTCCCTCCCTCCCTCCCTTCATCTTTCTTCCTTCCTTCCTCCCTCCCTCCCTCCCTACCTCTGTCTCTCTATTTTCTTTTCTGTCTTTCTTTCCTTCCATCTAACACTTCAATTCCCCTTCCTGCTCAACTCATGACCAACTGGACAAAGCATGAATTTTTCCTCCAC
>NW_005871077.1:1636064-1657043 GCF_000147115.1 Myotis lucifugus | reverse complement strand
GATCTTTTACCCTTTGGGACAGCATGGATGGACCTGGAAAATGTTATGCTAAGTGAAATAAGCCAAACTGAAAAAGACATATGATCTCACTTATTTGTGGAATCTAATGAACAAAATGAATTGACCAACAAAATACGACCTGAAGCAGAGAGGCCTGGAATAGACTGACATACTTTGATGTGGTGTTGGCAGATGAGAAGAGATAATCCAAAGAACATATATACTCACTAGAGGCCCAGTGCATGGATTCATGCACTGGTGGGTCCCTTGGCCTGGCCTGTGGGGATTTGTGACAACATAGGTGGATCCTGAGAATATTATGCTAAGCGAAATGAGTCTAGGAGGAAAAAGTCAAGAACTGTATGATTTCACTCACCTGTGGTATATAAAACTGAAAGTAACAAATGAACAAACAAGACTAACAAAAACTCATAGACACAGAAAACAGTGGTGGTTACCAGAGGGAAAGAGGGGGTGGGGGGAGGCAGTAAATGGTAAAGGGGGTCAAATACATGGTGATGGAAGAGATCTGATTTTGGATGGTAAACACACAATGCAATACACAGATGATATATTAAAGAACTGTAAACTTGAAACATAATTTTACTGACCAATGTCACCCCAATAAGTTTAATTTAAAAAGATTAAGCAGGTCTGGAATAAAGAGACATATTTGGGGTCAAACCATCTAAGGATGGCAAAAGAAAGGCAACAGGGAGAGTAGTATCAGACTAAATGGTAGAGGAGAAATGCTTGGCTCAGCTGCATCGATGCGAGAGAGAAACATTGATCAGTTGACTCCCATATGTGTCCTGACCTCCAAGATCAAACCCAAAACTTTGCTAAGTATGTGTCCTGGCCAGGAATTGAACTACGACACTCCAATGGACTGAGCCACCCAGACAGGGCAGTAAATATTTCTTATTAATTTTGTTATTCCTCATAGCACTACTTAATTTTAGATAAAATTTTTAAATGCTATTGCATGTTCTTCCTAATCTCACTAGTATTATGCCACTATCTAACAAAGATAAAAAGAAGTTAAGGACCTTGACCATAGCAATAATTTAGGTGATAGAAAATAGGACTTAGCTACCAATTTTTACCTCTATTTCTTAAATCCACTAGGATACACAAACCGATTAGAAAAAGAAAAACTGAAAGAGAAAAGGCAAGTTTTAACTTAGGATTTTGTGCTAAAATAATCTTGGTGAAAAGTTAGGTGACACATTTCACATGTAAGCATCTTTCACACATTAAAAAATTTATGAAAATTTACAACTTTAGTTAGTAAATAAATAAGCAAATCATCTGTTTAGTACCTGTGCTACACAGGACAGTCCACACAGTCCTCTAAGACAATCAAGAGTCTAACATACTCCTCCTAACTGCCCTCAACTCAGACACACACAAAGTAATAGAAAGTAAAAAGGAGGAGAGTTCATAACTGCATGAAGTAGTCAAAAAAGATGTGTTATGAATTATAAAGTGCTTTTTTTCATTATAATTCATTTAATGTTTATATTAGTAAAGCAATTATGATGTTAAATATTCCAAAGTACACATTCTTAACAACACTGCAAAATTAAGCCTACATATAAAATAATGCCAAATTGTTTAGTGAGACTGAGGCACTACCTTTTAATATATTTTCTAAGTACTAGCTATATTTCAGAAACCTAAGACCCAACTACAAGGTTCCAACTCCTTTCTCTGCTTCCAACAGAACATTTTATGTTTCCTACTTGTACAATCCTATCTAATAAAAGAGAAACATGCAAATTGACCATACCCCTGAACGCTTCCCATTGGCTAATCAGCAGGATATGCAAATTAACTGCCAACCAAGATGGCGGCCGGCAGCCAGGCAGCTGAAGCGAACAGGAGGCTTGCTTGCTCCAGTGACGGAGGAAACCAAGGTTCCTGGCCTGCGGCAGCCCAGCTCTGAGCTCCGGATGCAACAATGTTGCAATTATAGAAGCTAAACAAGCTCCAGATAGCTGCTTTCAGCCGGCAGCGGGCTCAGAGCTTAGAGCCGCAGTGATGGCAACAGAGTTTCAATTATAGAAGCTAAACAAAGCCCAGATATCTGCTTTCAGCAGCCGAGGCCTCAAGCTGGAGCCGGCCTCAGAGCTAAAGCCGGCTCTCAGCTCTAGTGACAGCCATAGAAAGTAAATAAATCCCAGAATTAAAAAAAAAAAGAAAAGAAAAGAAAAAAAGGAGAGGCTGGGAGCTTCAGTCACCCGCCAGCCTGAAAACGGTCCTCAGCCCCTCATCCAGGCTGGCCAGGCACCCCAGTGGGGACCCCCACCCTGAAGGGAGTGCGGGCAGCCTAAAAACAGCCATCAGCCCATCATCCAGGCTGGCCAGGCACCCAAGCGGGACCCCCACCCTGATCTGGGACACCCTTCAGGGCAAACCAGCCGGCCCCCACCCGTGCACCAGGCTTCTATCCTATACTACAGGCAGGGTGGGACAGCGCAAGCTGCCATCCGGGCCCCATGTGCAGCCCTGGGCAGCGGCATAAGCACCGCCCCCAGCCGGGACCCCCCCGTGCCGCCTAAGCCCCGCCCCCAGCCGGGACCCTATGACTATTGGAGAGCAGGAAAGTGCCGCTGGGCCCTGGGTCGCTGTGGTGATCCGGCCATCGGTAAAGTAGAAAAGTGCGGCCTGTAGGCAGCCCCCAGCTGCACCTGATCAGGGAGCAGGAAAGCCCGGCCTGCGGGCAGCCCCCAAGCTGGGCCTGATCCAGGAGCAGGAAAGCCCAGCCTGCGGGCAGCCCCTCAGCTGGGCCTGCTCCCCAGTCGCCATGGGGTTCTGGGAGCAGGAGAGCAAGCCCAGCCGGCGGGCAGCTCCAAGCTGGGCCTGCTCCCCAGTTGCCATGGAGACCTGGAAGCGAGAAAGCTCGGCCTGTGGGCAGCCCCCAGCTGGGCCTGCTCCCCCGTCGCCATGGCGATCCTGGAGCAGGAAAGCCCGGCTTGCAAGCAGCACCCCCATCCTGGCCATAGCTCAAGGGAGAGTACAACATGCAGTGGAGGCCAGGAGCCTGAGAGATCAACACAGAGGGGCTCCTGCTCCAAGCCTCCATGGTGTGGCTGGGGGCAGGCCCCCAGCAGACACACACACACACACACACACACACACACACACACAGTGCCTGCTCTGAGCCTCCAATGTGGCTGGAGGCAGACCCCCAGTGGGGACACACACACACACACACACACACACACACACACACGGCAACTGCTTCGAGCCTACGTGGCGCGGGTGGGGGCAGGCCCCAGCAGACACAGACACACACACACACACACACACGGGACGCCTGCTCCGGCCTCTGCTGCCAGACTGTGGCCATCAGTAGGACATCCACTGAGGGCTCCCGGACGGTGAGAGGGGCAGGCTGGGCTGAGGGAACCCCCATCCCCCAGTGCACGAATTTCGTGCACCGGGCTTCTAGTTTTATATAATAAAAGCCTAATATGCTAAGTGCCTGGTTGTCTGTTCAACCAATCAAAGCATAATATGTTAATGATATGCTAAAGCTGCTCAACTGCTCGCTATGATGTGCACTGACCACCAGGGGGCAGACACTCCAACCGGTAGGTTAGTTTGCTGCTGGGATCCTGCTGATCAGGACTGAGTGAGATGGGCTAGACATGCCCTAGAGCTTCCCGCAGTTCCTCCCCGGCTGGCCAACCTCCCGTGTCCCTCCTCAGCCCCAATAGTGCACTGGTGGGGTCCCTTGGCTTAGCCTGTGCCCTCTCGCAATCTGGGACTCCTTGGGGGATGTTGGAGAGCCGGTTTCGACCCGATCCTGCTCAACATAGGAGCTGCCCCCTGGTGGTCAGTGTGCTCCCAGAAGCCAGGCTCATGGCTGATGAGTACAGCGGCAGTGGCAGGAGCCTCTCCTGCCTCTGAGGCAGCGCTAAGGATGCCCGACTGATGGCTCCCGGACTGTGAGAGGGCGCAGGCCGGGCTGAGGGATTCCCCCCACCTAGTGCATGAATTTTGTGCACCGGGCCTCTAGTAATAAAATAATGCTACCACTGCTGATGGTGGTCAACATTTGAACATTTATTAAGTGCTAAGTACTGTCCTGTGTTCCACATATATTAGTGCAATCAATCCCCTCAAGCACTACAGTAATGTTCCAATTTTACAGCTAGCACATTTGAGGCACAGAAATGGTAAGTAACTTACCCAGGATCATATAGCTAGGAAGTAGAATTTCTTCTACAGTCTGGCTCCTTGGCTTTCAACTATTACAACACATTACTATGCACCTTGATTATTCATTGAAGTCTTTTATTTAAAACTAGAGGCCCAGTGCACGAAAATTCGTGCACTCTGGGGGAGGGGGGGATGTGTCCCTCAGCCTGGCCTGTGCCCTCTCCCAGTCCGGGATCCCTCAGGAGATGTCCACTTGCCAGCTTAGGCCTGCTCCCTGTTAGTCAGACATCCTTAGCGCTGCCGAGGATGTCTCACAGCTGTCAGCCCAGCTTGTGGCTGAGTGGAGCTCCCCATGGGAGAGCACTGACCACCAGGGGGCAGCTCCTGCATTGAGCGTCTGCCCCCTGGTAGTCAGTGCGCATCATAGCAACCAGTCCTTCCCAGTCGTTCTGCCATTAGGGTCAATTTGCATATTACCCTTTTAGTATATAGGATAGCCTAACACAATTGAAATGTCTTTGCCAGAAACTTAATGTAATTTCAAATACATGTTAGTAAAAGACAACCTTTCATTTCCAAGTGTTTCCTATTCTTTCAATTCAGTAAGTATATACTGAGCATATTAAGTATGCCAGATACTATGTGGGATAAAAAAAATGAACAGATATGGTTCCTGTCCTATATCAAGGTTATGATATAGTAAGACATACTCAACCACTAACTAAATATAACATGGGATTTACAGGTAGAAACACAAGCAAGATACTACAACAAAGACTGGAGAAAAAAAAATCAAGGATGGTTTCAAGATGGTAGTGTCAGAACTAGGCCTTGAACGTGGATAGAAATGACAGTCAGGGAATGGAGGAAAAGAGCAATCCTCTCTAAGAGTGTTTGGTTACTACTCATATTCTAAAAGTATGAAAATAATAATTAAGTTAGTTAAGTGGAAAACTAGGTGTGAAAATGTCATGATAAATGATTAGTAAAATTAATTAAGAGGTAGATCATTTCAATATTATGCTGAAGAGATGAGCCATTCTAGGTTTGTGAGAAGACCCAACTTGTGTTTTAAGACCTCTAGTACAGACTGAAGGTTGGAATACCAAAGTATGACACAAGAAATGAGATAGAGAGCAGGATGCTTTGACAATAATCTAAGTGAGAGTTCCTAAGGGACTATGTGACTATAGTTTTGAGGATCTAAATGAAGAGGTGAACATAAAAGTAAACTTAGAAGCAGAATTAAGTAAGATGGCCTGGCCCTAGCTGGTTTGGGTCAGTGGATAGAGCGTCGGACTGAGGACCAAAGGGTACCAGGCTCAATTCCGGTCAAGTGCATGTACCTTGGTTGCAGGTTCAATCCCTGGCCCAGTTGGGGCATGTGTGGGAGGCAACCAAACGATGTGTCTCTCACATTGATGTCTCTCTCTCTCTCTCTCTCTCTCTCTCCTTTCCCTCCCCCACCCTCTCTCCCTTCCACTCTCTCTAAAAATCAATGGAAAGCCCTAACAGGTCTTGCTCAGTTAATAGCGCATTGGCCTGTGGACTGAAGGGTCCCGGGTTCGATTCCAGTTAAGGGCACATGCCTGGGTGTGGGCTCAATCCCCAGTAGGGGACATGCAGGAGGCAGCCAATCAATGACTCCCTCTCATCATGGATGTTTCTATTTCTCCCTCCTTCTCCCTGCCTCTCTGAAATCAATAAAAATACATTAAAGAAAAGAAAATCAATGGAAAAAATATCCTCAGATGAGGATTAACAAAAAAAGAAAAAAGAACAAATGTCAAGAAAGCTAAAATACTGTAATTAACATGAAACATATATAAGAACATTTATAAAAATGTGTAAAGAATATTTGCAAGAGATAAAAATAAGTTTTGTTTTCAAAATGTTAAGTCTGAAGTGTCAACTGGACATCCACAAAGAGATGACTGATAGTTTGAAATACATAAAAAAGAGTTAAAAAAATCTTTTTTAAAAAATATTTTTTTATTGATTTCAGAGAGGAAGGGAGAGGAAGAGATAGAAACATCAACGATGAGAGAGAATCATTGATTAGCTGCCTCCTGCATGCCCCAACTGGGGATCAAGCCTGTAACCTGGGCATGTGCCCTTGACTGGAATTGAACCTGGGACCCTTCAGTCCAAGGCCAATGCTCTATCCACTGAGCCAAACCGGCCAGGACAAAAAAAAATCTAACGTTTTATAAAAACACAAGACACCTCTGCAAAGTTGTAATTAAATTAACACATCCCTTACATTGTTTGGGAGAATGGCAGATATACTGGTTAACTTTACTCTGTTAGACATGGAGGTTAATAAGAATATGAATGAAATACATAAATTCTAAACTATAAGAGAAAAAGGGTTAGGAAGCAGGAATAAAGAAAGCATTAATCCAACAACAGGAGGCAAGAAAGAGAATGAAAAGTAACAAAAAAGCATAAAAAGTAGAAAATAAGAAATAGAAATTAATCCAAAAATTATCATTAATAATCAACAAATACAATGAACTAAAAATTTGCAGATTTGAGTAAAAGCATAAAATTTAGTGATTTGCTATTTATGAGACATACCCCAAATGTAACTATATAAAGGCTGAAAAGAAAGATATAAAAGAAGCTATGTGAGGCAAATAGCAAGTGGCCATCTAAACAAAGAAAATTTAAGAAAAAAAGCACTTAGAGATAAAGGACATAATCTACATATATAAAAGTCTAATATGCAAAGTGTCTCCTTGGGAGTTCAACTGACCGGGAGTTCGATCGCTCGCTATGACATGCGCTGACCACCAGGGGGCAGCGTGGAACGAAGGAAGTCTCCAGCCAGCAGCCGAAACGCCCCAATCGACCCTGATTGCCAGCCAAGCCTAGGGACCCTACCCATGCACGAATTTTGTGCACCGGGCCTCTAGTTTAATAATAAATAAACCTAATAAGAAGATATAACAAATCATATACCTATATGTATCTAACATAGCCATTGAATAAAACAAAAATCAAAGGAATTCTTAAAGGAGAGGTTAACAAAGCCAAACATCGTGAGATTTAAAAAATATTTTAGCCAGGCCAGTGTGGCTCAGTGGTTGTACATTGACCTATGGACTAGGACAGTGGTCGGCAAACTCATTAGTCAACAGAGCCAAATATCAACAGTACTTCTTCAAAATAGACTCGCCCAGGCCGAAAACTAACTTCTGCACATGGGCCATGAAGTTTCAATCGCACTGTACGCGCACCCCCACGTGGTATTTTGTGGAAGAGCCACACTCAAGGGGCCAAAGAGCCACATGTAGCTCGTGAGCCGCAGTTTGCCAACCACGGGACTAGGAGGTCACTGGGTTCGATTCCCGGTCAGGGCACATGCCCAGGTTGTGGGCTCAATCCCCAGTGGGGAACATGCAGGAGGCAGCCAATCTCATCATTGATGTTTCTATCTCTCTCCTCCCTTCCTCTCTGAAATCAATGAAAATTTTAGTAAATAAATAAATAAATAAATAAATAAATAAATAAAAATATTTCAAGCCTGGCCGGCATGGCTCAGTGGTTAAGTGTGGACTTATGGACCAGCAGTCAAGGTTGATTCTCAGTAAGGGCATATGTCCAGGTTGTGGGCTTGATCCCCAGTGTGGGGTGTGCAGGAGGCAGTGATCAATGATTCTCTCTCATCATTGATGTTTCTCTCTCTCTCTCCCTTCCTCCCTCCCTCCCTCCTTCCCTTCCTTCCCTTCTTCCCCTTTCCTCTCTGAAATCAATAATATATTTTTTAAAAAAATACATTTCAATAACTACTTCACACAGATAAGAAACTAGTTAAGATACAGATAATTTGGCCCTAGCCAGTTTGGCTCAGTGGATAGAGCATCGGCCTGCAGACTGCAAGGAACTGGGTTCGATTCCAGTCAAGGGCACATGCCTAGTTTGTGGGCTCAATCCCACTGTGGGGCATGCAGGAGGCAGTCAATCGATGATTCTCTCTCATCAGTGATGTTTCTATCTCTCTCTCTGAAATCAATAAAAATATATTTTTAAAAAAATACAGATAATTTGAATACAATAAGTAATGTTAGCCTCTCTGAAAAATTTCTGAACTCTTGAACCATTTTATTACACAGGTATAGAATATTCACCAAAAAAATGATCACATATTAGACAAATACAAAGAAAGACTTTACAATTCCAAAGAATCAATATCAAATAGACCATATTCTTCTTTTTTTTTTTGTTAATCCTCACCCAAGGATATTTTTTCCATTTATTTTTTTAGAGAGAGTGAAAGGAAGATAGGAAGATAGACGGGGAGGGAAGGGAGAAGGAGAGAGAGGGAGGGAGAGAGAAGAAACACCAATGTGAGAGAGGCACATCAATTGGTTGCCTCCTGCACATGCCCCAACCGGGGCCGGGGATCGAACCTGCAACCCAGGTATGTACTCTTGACTTTAGAAATCAACAGTTATAATTTATTTAAAAGATATTCTTTACTTTTCTATTATATCAATTTTAGTGATCTAAAGATATATAATTACCTTGTGAGCATTGAATTTTCCAATTTCATCTAGATCCAAAAACATATCCAAATCACATCCTAATTTCCCAAAACTGTTCACTGAAGAGCCAAAAGGTCTGACTGCACAGTCTGGAAAATATGCAGCCGCTATGTCTTCAATAAGAGAACAGGTGAGATAGCGGAGCTTTGTGTTCTCCTCTGTGAGCTGGAACTCCTTCAGGAGTGTGTTCAGCTGATCATCTATCTAGCTGGCCAAAACAAAAACAACAAAATATAGAAAATATACAGGTCATATAAAGAAACTGTCATTATACTTCTAGAGATGTAATGGTTTTGGAGACCTACCTTAAAAATACGAAATCTTTTTTCTTCAACCTTAAAAGAGATTTTTTAAAATACCCATAAAAAAGGCACTGAGAAATAATGACATCAGCAAAATAAAAGTTAACCAGAATTAAAACTACTACTTTTCTTAGCAATGAGTACAAAGTATTTTCTTAGGAAAATGAAAATAGTAAAATGCTCCAGAAGAGGAAGTCAAAAACAATAAAAAAGATGGACATTTTTTAAAAAGTTGGGAGGACGGAAGAACTAATGTTAAAAGCAAGAAACACCAGAAATATGCAATGCTTCAAGTAATAAAGGCCCAAGATCTATGTTCACTAAAATAACAATCATACAATCATATATATATATATATATATATATATATATATACACATACACATACACACACACACATATACTAATATATAGTGTGTGTGTGTGTGTGTATATATATATATGATTATCATCAGTCATACATATACACACATATATGACTGCTGCTAAAATGATTACATTTTGCAGGTGTACACTGGAATTAAATACTTAAAATACAAATCATAGCCTTAAATGCCCATATTTGAAAATAATATTAAGAATAAACTGAAGCATTCAACTCAAAAAATAAATAAATAAAAGCAAAGGAAATATAAAAGGTTAAAAGTAAAATTTTTAAAATTAGAAAATCAAACCACACAATATTATTGTTATAAATAAAACTATGAACTGATTCTTTGAAGGGACTACTAAGCTAGCTAAACCTTTGATAAATCTAAGAAAAAACAAAACTAACATAAACATTATTAGAGCAGAAACAAAAGAGATAAAACCAGAAAAGAGATATTTTAAAATTTGGAGAACAATGCCCTGTACAAATTTATCATTTTGTTGACAAGAGAAAGAAAGCCGAAAACTTTAGAAGAATATGGTTACTTCTGAGGAGCACAAATGGGGTATGGGGTCAGGGAGTGGGGAAGAATTACTTCCATTTTTCACTCAACATATTCTGTAGTTTGAATATTTAATAATAAGAACTTATAACATATAAAATAATGCAAACATATTTTTTAAAGTTGGGTAAGTATATCTATAAACTTACACTTTCAGCATCACAAAGTAATTCAAAGAGCTTCTTGCTTGAAGGAGGCGATTGATTACAGCATGGTATACATGACTGTTCGGAAGTCTCGTTTGATGAATTCTTCAACTTTAAATTGAAGAAACGTGATCTGAATGGAATTGCAGCCTCTGTGCCCATGCTTGGAGTACGAGTTAAATTCTGCAATGAAGCTACACTTTCCTTTTGACAGAATTCTACAACAGCATAAAGACCCTATATCAAAAACATAAAAATAGAACACATTTCAAAATGATGTGTTTACCACAGTAATATTTTAGTTCATATTTCAAAGCAATTATTATAAGGTGAGAAAATATTAATTTTTAAAATTTAAAAATGATACGCTTCTAACAGGAGCATTGGTTTTAATCATTATAAATAGATAAGAAAAACAATATTATAAAGTGATAATAGTCAAGAGAAGTTGAAAAGAATGCTAAAATAGAAAATTAAAAGGCAAAACAAAGACCCTCCTACTGTCCTTTATCCCTAAGATAATGGGATTATTTGAAGTATTCAAATAATGAAATCCTTCGATTATAAGCAATTACAGAATTGCTTATAATTCTGTAATCCTCCTATAAGGAGTTCTATTCTCATATCTCAAACATAAATCTCTTAGAGAAATTTAGATAAAGAAAAATGTAGAATAGCCAAAGAGAACTTAACTTTACCACATGCAAAGAGGCAAAAGAGCTAGAAATAAAAATAGTAAGTTTATTGTTTTAGAAATACTTACAAAGCTTTCAAAGAAGAAATGATTATTTATAGGTCCATGTTGGGATAAATACTTGAGAAACTTTTTTTCACTGATTTTATTTGGGCAAAGTATTAAAATAGTCCGCTGTGCCTGTTCTCGTCTTTCTTTTTGCACCTCAGAGAATCTCTTTTTGGGAGTCCTGTCTTCCGAGCCTATGAATGAGACAAAACCAATTCCAACATGTGTAAAACTTAAAAGTATATTTTGATCAAGTACATAAAAATTTTATATCTAACTAAAACTAACATTATCCTAATCTCATCTTCTTCTCTTCTAAGGATGAAGCTATACTACTTCAATTTTCATTGTACCATTTTTCTTGTGACTATCATTAAAACTGCCCACTTTCCACCCTGGCCAGGTAGCTCAGTTGATTAGAGCACTATCCCAATACACCAAGGTTGTGGGTTCAATCCCTGGTCAGGACACATAAAAGAATCAATGACTACATAAATAAGTGGAACAACAAATCGATGTTTCTCTCTCTCTCTGCCCTCACCTCTCTAAAATCAATCAATAAATTTTTTAAGTGTTTCAACTGTCCACTTTGTTTTTATTTTTTTGATCTTCACCCGAAGATATTTTCCCACTTATCTTTAGAGAGAGTGGAAGAGAGAGGGAAAGACAGAGAAATATTGATGTGAGAGAAACACATCCATTGGCTGTGCCTGACCAGAACCTGGGCTGGGGAGGAGCCTGCAACCCAACCGAGGTAAGGTACTGTCCTTGACCAGAATCGAACCCGGGACCCTTTGATCTGCAGTCCTATGCTCTATCCACTGAGCCAAACCAGCTAGGGCTGTTTTGATTTACTATATTCAATGCATAATGCTAAAAAGAGTTCCACAAAATTTTAAAAGCAAAACCAGGAAAGTAAAGTCACTCATTTGACATTTCCACAAATACACACATACAAAATCTGTGTAAATAGTAACATTCCACAGCCTGAAATTATTATAAGCTTGAGTTTACTGAGACAATGAGGTTAGAAATTTAATGTAGTGAACTAAGTTATTACAGTTTTTCTTTGTCAAGGGTCTGGATTAGGCTTAAACAATTAACAATTATCAACTATCATGTGCTCAAGGAAATCAAAGAATTTAAAACCTAGTTGCTGCTTATAAAGAGCTCATGATAATTTTATTTATTAACAACCACTCTAGAGGTTAGGGGTTTACAATCACAGGAAATGAAGAAAATAAGAGCTGTGATGGTCAAGAATTAAATACTACTAATCCACTGACCGCAAAGAAAAGATCAACAAGTGAACCAAATGTCAAGTGAACCAAGTATAAAGAGAAAGAAAATCATTTAAGTTAAAGTCAAACACTGAATCTTAGGAATTCATTTTTTAATCCAAAATATTTAACTTATAGTTAGATGACTTAAAAGTGCTTCTTCTAAAAATCTGGAATGGTATAACCTAGAGATTATAATCCACCATGTCTAGTATCAACACCCTCCAAAAAATTCCAAAGAGATTAAATAGAAAATGTAACGGATGTGTGGAAATCAAGAGGCTTTTAACATCATATTCTTTCAAAAGATTATTATAAAACTAAAAGACAGCCCGGCCAGCATGGCTTAGTGGTTGAGTACTGACCTATGACCTATGAGCCAGGAGGTCACGGTTTGATTCGGGGTCAGTGCACAGACCCAGGTTGTGGGTCTGGTCCCCAGTGGGGAGGTGAGGGGGGGTCGTGCAGGAAGCAACCAATCAGTGATTCTCTCTCTCCCTCCCTTCCTGAAATAAATAAAAATATATTTTAATAAAACTAATAAAGGAACTACTGCAAACACACTATATTTTGATTTCAGCAAATTCCAAGACATCCTCATAGATCAATCAAAAGCTCTTTCTTAGAATTTTTCAAATTCAGGTGAAAGATTATTTTTATTCTTCCCTTTGAATAAAGCTATGAGCACAGGGACATGGAGCTACTGGTGGCCATGCTCCCCACCATCCACATCCCCAAATAGAAGAACCTGAGATAATGAAGCCACCAAACAACAGCTGAGGAAAACAACACCTCACACTGACCACATCCATCCAGTCAACCTTAAAGCAGCTATGTATTTTTCTGGAGTTCGGTTACATGGGTTGGTATTCCTCCCTTTTCTACTGAAGATAATTTAAATTAGCTTCTGTCACCTGCACCCAAGAATCCTGAATAATATACTACATATTTCTTATTCTTAAATCAGGTTTCTTTCTACTACTCACATGAAAGCTATGTTAAAACTAAGATTACTGTGGAAATGGGAAATTAGTCGATTTTAGCCCATTATAAACATTTTTCAACCATTAGAGCTTGACCAAAGATGAAATTGCCTGATTTATGAAACAATGTCCTCCTTGTTACTAGAAAATATTACTAGGAATGTTCTGGCAATGAGTTTTCACACTGAGTAAAAAACTGAATTAATCCTTTCAATTACAAAATTATATGCTTCTAAGTGAGTATAAGGTGTAGTTACCTTCTCTTTTTAAAACTGAAGAAGAAACTCAAATGAGGATTTTATTACTTGTCCCTGAATGCTTAGCCAGTTATATTATCCTAATGATACAAAATGAAACACATTTCCTAAGAAAAACAATAAAGTTGTGTTAAGTGAGTAGTCTTGGAATCAGAAGGTTTTATTCTTATCTTAGCTACTGAACAGCTGGGTAATTTTGAATTAGCCACTTGGACTAGTCTATTTCCTCATCTATCAAATAATGTAATAATAATTCCTTCCACATCTACTTTAAAGAGTTTTATTTTTCAGAGCACATGAAAATACTCTGAAATTTAAACCACTATACAGGTGTTAAATTATAATAGCTTGTTTGGCATAATCCTTAAATTTTCAGAGTTCCTTAAGAATTTTTAACACAAGCAGCTTCTAAGTCCAAGCCAATCAGTATTCCAATGAAACGTCATATTAAGTAATATTTCTCCCTGTCCATATGATTCTTTCATACAGTCTGATGAGAGCAAGACTATCATTTATTTTATGGGGAAAAAATTTTGCTTGTTTAGTCTGCTTCAGAACTGCTCCCAAAAACATTTTCCTATCTTAAAACTACAGCTCCAGGAAATAGAAGAAATCAACCCGTTTTGTTTACCGCTCCACTTGAGGTCTAAACTCAGCTCCGTGACACTGCACAAGTCATTCAGCTCTTCGAGTCTCGTGCCACGTCTGTAAAACGGGTCCACTGACACACTTCTTGCTAGACTGTTTTAAGGATTGTAAACATGCACACAATTCTTGGACCACAGAGGGGTTCAATAACCGTGGGCTTGTCAATACACAAGCCCATAAATGTAGAACGCCTTCAGGGCAATAAATAGCCTGTTCCAGTGAATGCCTATCTGTTACCAGATTTATTTTGCTCACAACGGATAAAATAACCAAGTCAACGGCAGCGGACTTCACAGGCAGACCCTACAGTTGGGAGCCAGGGTCGTGGTTATTCATCAAGACTTCACTACACTTGGCCTCCATCAGCAATTCGTATCAAAATCAGAAACACCTGTGAGTCGTGAAGTACCTGACCGGTAGGTGGCACCTACGTTATTATTGGGAACATTATTTCGCCAGATTGTAAAATACTAGCAAGTTGTGTTCTTGACCTGAACTTGAGAGGTTTAAGCAATTCCATTGCGGCGCACAGGAGTCCGCAGAGAAAAGAAGACCACACACCCCACGCCACGAGCCACCGGGGCAGCCCTAGGCCCCCCGGGGGTGTCAGGAGCACAGGACGCAGCCTCACCCTCGGTTCCACGGCCGATCCCACGGGCCACGCGTTCGCCCGCGATCCCAGTCTCTTCCCCCTTCCCTCGCCCGCGGCGGACCGGGCTACAGGGCAAACCGGGGACACGGCGCCATCACCTGTCTCCGAGCTCCCCGAGGACGGCTGTTCCCCCCTGGCGTCTGCGGCCACGGTTCCTGGGCAACTCAGCCGCCTGTGGATGGGACGCAGGACTTGACTTCTCTGAGTGCACATGGACAAGCGGCTCAGCAGGCCCACGCCGCGAGCCGCCATTGCGAGAGCGGTGGACGCGCTGAGACGAAAGGGCACGCAGCTTTGCGCAGGCGCGCTGAGGCGAAAAGAACGGGCAGTCTAGAGGGTCAAACTAGGCGAAAGGCGTTTGCTTACAAAAGAAGACATTAAGTCCGGAATGAAAACGCTTGAGCTCTCAGACGTGTTTTGTTTCCACTCCCCCACAGTTCGGTAAAAGAAGACCCAATAGCCCGCCGGGCCTGTGGCTCCGGTTTTGAGCGCGGCCCCTCCAACAGGTCGCCGGTTGATAACTCTATATTTAATATTTTGAGGAGCAAAACCGGTCAGGGCACTGCCCCGGTTTCAGGCTCCATCCTCAGTGTGGGTGTACCGGAGGCATCCAATGGATGGTTCTCATACATGTTTCTGTCTCTCTCTCCCTCTCCTTTCCGCTCTCTATAAAATCAATAAAGACATATTAAAAAAATAAATACAAGGAGCCCCAATAGTTTGAGCATGCCCCGAGTCGGGAAAAGAAACAGAGCAAGGTCATGAGGAAGAGGTACTGACTTGGGAATTTATACTTTGGGTATAAATAACAAGAGTTTTTCTTTACCAGATACTGCTCTAAGTTCTTTCATGTATTGACTCTTCATCCTTAGGACCACCCTATGAGGTAGGAACTGTTAATAATCTCTATTTATGTATGGGGAGATTAAGGCATGGGCAAGTTAATATTCCTACAGTCACACAGTCAGTCAGAGCAGAAATAGGCGTTAAACCTCGGTTGTGTGGTACAGGGTTCATTTTTCTTTCTTCATGTAAACAAGTTTATTGAGATTTAATCTATATATTAAACAGTTCACCTCTTTAGGTATACATGCAATAGCTTTTGTTTTTAGTATAGTCACAAAATTGTGCAAAATGCACCACCATCATTTTACATATCACCTCCAAAAGAAGCCTTGTGCTCCTAGCTATCACCCACGCCCCTTCACCACACTCCCCCCAGCCCTTCATAACCACTTATCTACTTTCTGTCTCAATGGAATTGCCTGTACTATACATTTCATATGAATAGAATCATGCAATATGTTGTTTTTTAGCGACTGGTTTCTTTCAAGGTTCATCCATGTTGTAGCATCTGACAGTACTTCATTCCTTTCTATGGCCAAGTAATATTTCATCATATGGTGCTAAAAGATAAATTGAGGCATATTGAAAGTGTTGAATTTATTTGAGCAAAAATTAATTTAAGTTGGGGAGTATTCAATCTAGCAGATAGAAAGGAGCTCCAAAGAGCTGTACAAAATGAAAGACTTTTATAGGCAGAAGGGAGGGAGAATAAGGAAATTATACTAGCAAAAAAGCAGGTTGGTTATTGCAAAGTTACTTTAGGGAATAGCAGGTGTCTACCAGGCAGATTACTTAAATAGTGCTGATCAGGCGACGATTGGTTTGATTCCATTTCTAGGGGAGCTAAAACTATAATTAAGTTACGTTGGTTTGGTGACTTGGGGCTTAGCATGAGCAAGTCCATTTTGGACCTGTTGCCTTGTTTTCAACAATGGATATGCCACACATGGTTATCCATTCACCCGTTAATGTACATTTGTGTTGTTTATATCTTCTTGCTATTGTAAGTAACTAGAGGCCCGGTACACAAAATTCGTGCACTGGGGGTGGGCGGGGGGGAGGGGGGTCCCTTAGCCCGGCCTGTGCCCTCTCGCAGTCTGGGACCCCTCCCTCCTTACCACCCACCTGCTTGCTGCTTCCTACTGCTCGGCTTGCTGCTCCTTAGTGCTGCCGCGAAGGCTCCCACCACCGCCGCTGCACTCGCCAGCTGCCCTGGTCCCTGCTGTGGATCGGAGCTCCTCTGCTACAGCAAAGGTTTGGGTTCCATTCTGCCAGGGCACCTACTTAGGTTTCGGGTTGATACCCCGTCGGGGCTGACTGCTGCTTAGGAAGTGACTAAGGACAGTGTGCTCTAGTTATTCGGTGGGGAGCTGGGGTTCCATTGCCAACCTGGCCCACTCTGATCCCCACTATCCCCGCTCCTACATCAAAGACAACTTCAACTATGGCAGCTGCGTGGCCTCTGCCAGCGTACACATCCGCATGGGTAGGTCACCCTCTCCGTGGCTCACCAGGCGTGGCTGCTGCACAGTCGCCCCAGAGGCGGATTTCCGGGTTCCCAGGGAGAGCGCCCTCCATGACAAACTCCCAGGGAGAGCTGGGTTGGAGGGAAAGCACTTCACCTGGAGCAGAGCACCCATCCTGTGCAGGGCTCGCAAGGTTTGTGTCTCTGATCCTGCCCTCAGCAGCCCCAGCGCTGAGGTGGTGGGCTTTGGGGCTGCTGGGTGCCGGCCCCCCCTCCCCCCCGTGGGTTTGTGTCTCTGATCCTGCCCCCCAGCAGCCCCAGCACTGTGGTGGCGGGGCTTGGTGCTGCTGGGTTCAGGGTCCCCCTTCGGGTTTGTACCTCTGATCCGGCCCCCAGCAGCCCCAGCATGGCGGTGGCTGGCCTTGGGTCTGCTGGATGCCGGGCCTGTGGGTTTGTGTCTCTGATACCTCCAGCAGCCCCAGCACCTTGATGGCAGGGCTTGGGGCTGCTGGGTGCTGGGGCTGCGGATCTCTGTCTTCGATCAGGCCCCAGCACCGCGGTGGCTGGCCTTGGGTCTGCTGGGTGCCGAGCCTGCAGGTTTGTGTTTCTGATCAGGCCCCAGCAGCCCCTGCAAGAATAGGGCTTCCTCGGGCTGATTGCGCCGCCAAGCCCCACCGCCCAGGACCTCACACGGGGGTCCCGCGGCCCAGGGCTGCACACGGGGGTCCTGCCGCCCAGGGCTGCACACGGTGGTCCCGGCTGGGGGCAGGGCTGAGGCGGCACACGGGGGCCCGGATGGTGGCTCCCGCTGGCCCTCCCTGCCTGCAGTATGCAAATTTGCATATTGCGCTGATTAGCCAATGGGAGGCATAGCGAAGGTACGGTCAATTACCATGTTTATCTATTATTAGATAGGATATTGCTATACATGGTCATGTGTAAGCTTTTGTGTGAACATATGTTTTCACTTCCCTTGGGTGGAAGGACTGGATTATATGATAACTCTATATTTAATATTTTGAGGAGCTACTAGGCTAGTTTCCAAAGCAGCTGCACATTTTCATTCCCACTAGTAGTGTTCAAGAGTTCCAATTTCTGTACATTCTTACCAATGCTTGTTATTTTCTGCATTTTTAAAAATAATAGTCATCCTAATGGCTATGAAGTAGTATCTCACTTTATTGATTTGCTGAATGTTGAGCTCTCCTCATGTGATTTTTGGCTATATGTGCATTTTCTTTGGATAAATGCTTTTTTTCAGAGCAGATATTTTTAAATTAGATTATTTGTCTTTTTATTATTGTTTTAAAAGTTTGTTATATATTCTGGATATAAGTACCTTATCAGGTATATGATTTTCAAATACTCTATACCATTCTGAGGGATGAATTTCACTTTCTTGATGGTTCCTTTGAAACAAAATTAATTTTGATGAAATCCATTTATCTATTTTCCCTTGTATTGCTTATGCTTTTAGTGTCATATTTAAGAAACATTGCCTAATTCAAGGTTGTGAAGATTTACACCTATTTCTAAGATTTGTTTTTTATTTTTAGCTCTTACATTTAGGTCTTTGATCCATTTTGAGTTAATTTTTGTATATGGTATGAGGTAAGGGCCCAACTTCATGTTTTTGGACATGGATATCCAATTGTCTCAGTACTATTTGTTGTAAAGACTCTACTTTCCCCATTAAATGGTATTGTCATACTTATTGAAATCAGGTGATCATAAGACACCTGGGTTTATTTCTGGATTCTCAACTCTGTTCTCAACCTTTATGCCTATTCTTATGCCAGTGCACACTGTCTTAATTACTGTAGCTTTGTAGAAAGTTTTAAAATCAAGAGGTGTGACTTCTCAAACTTTGTTCTTTTTCATAATTGTTTTGGCTATTAAGGTTCCCTGCATTTCCATATGAATTTTAGGATGAACTTGTTAGTTGTTGCCAAAAAAGCAGGTAGGATTTTGATAGGGATTGTGTAGATCAATTTCAGTAGTATTGTCATCTTCACAATATTAAATCTTAAATCTTCTAAAACATGAACATGGGAGGTTCTTCCATTTATTTCATTCTTTAACAATGTTTTTCAGTTTTCAGTGTATAAGCCTTACAATCTTATTACATTTATTTCTAAGTATTTTTTTCTATGTGACGCTATTATAAACAGATTTGTTTTCTCATTTTTGTTTTTGGATTATTTACCCAAAGTTATAGAAATACAATTGATTTTTGTATATTGACATTATATCCTACTAGAGGCCTGATGCATGAAGATTCGTGCAAGAATGGGCCTTCCTTCCCCTGGCTGCCGGCACCACCTTCACTTGGGCACGGAGCCGCCTTTCTGCCTTCCCATGCTGCCCAGAGGCCTGGAGTGGCTGGGGCAGTGCAGAATGCCTGAGTCCCGCCCAGCTCCCAGCTGCTTGGTGCCTGTGCATGCAAATTAACCCATGATCTTTGTTGGGTTACTTTGTATACTCACTCCTGATTGGCTGGTGGGCATCATGAAGGTACGGTCAATTTGCATCTTTCTCTTTATTAGTGTAGATAATCTTGCTGACAACCTTGGATTCCTGCAATAACCCCACTGGTTCATGGTGTATAATCCTTTTTACATGTTGCTGCACTCAACTTGGCTCTTTTTACCATACTCAGCATAGTCTGTCCTCAGCCCACTGGCTAGAATGTTGTGATCATGCCATTCTTCTTCTTTTTTTTTTTTCCAAAACCCTCCAGGTTTTTTTTCCATTCTATTATTTATGAAAACACAATTTGTAATAAAAATTTAAATGTAAGCCATGTCTGAGTTTCTTTGAACCACTTGAAGAACAACCTTTAAAAATGTCCTTCAAATAGTTTGGCAATATTTGTCAAAATTAAAATGCACATAAGCTTTGACCCAGCAATTCTACTTCTAGAAATTTATTGTGTAGATATACTTGCTCAATCTTGCAGCTGATTCCTTATAGCAAGAGTTAATAAACTAAATAAATAAGGAGGCTCTTTATTTTTATCTGGAGCCATCTTCAAAATTTATTATTAAAATTTCGGCCCAGCCAGCATGGCTCAGTGGTTGAGCGTCGACCTATTAACCAGGAAGTCACGGTTTGATTCCCAGTCAGGGCACATGCTGGGTTGTGGGCTTAATTCCCAGTGTGGGGCATGCAGAAGGCAGCCGATCAATGATTCTCTCTCATCATTGATGTTTCTATCTCTCGCCCTTCTTCTCAGAAATCAATAAAAATATATTTTTAAAAATTTGCTAAGTAAAATAAGCAACACACACAAAAAGCACATTTGCTTGTATGCATACAGATTATCTCTGAAAGGATATACTAAAACCGGTAGCCTTGTTTGACTTTGGAAATGAAACAAAGGCTGGAAGACAACTGTGGAAAGAGAATATTTATACCTTTGAATTTTTAAATATTTTAAGCATATAATTCTAAATTTTATTGATTTTTTTAAAAAATACATGTTTTTATTGATTTGAGAGAGAGAGAGGGAGGGAGAGGGACAGAGAGCTATATCAATCTGCTGCATTGAGCCTGCAACCCAGGCATGTGCCCTGACCCAGAATCAATCCAGCAACCTCTTGGTTCATGGGTTGGCACTCAACTACTGAGCCATACCAGTGGGGCCTAAGTTTTATTTAAAATACTTCTTAATTAAAAATGTGACATGTATTTATTTTAATTATTTTTGTCTCTATTCTCTAAATTCTCTATATTGAATATGTGTCATTTTCATATTGGGAAAATTTCAAGGAGATTATTTATCACTTTTGGAAAATGTAACGTTATTTTTCCGTGTATAAGATGCCCCCCCCCCCCCCCCCCCCCCCCGCAAAAAATACGTTTGTCCAAGGGAAAAGGGCGGGGCTGGCGGTCTGAAAAAGCCCCGGTGGGGTCCCGGGAAAGGGGTTTACCTGGGGGGGGGAGCCCCCCCCCTTAGGGGAATTAAAAAAGGGACCTGGGAACTTTTTTCTTTATTTGGGGGGTT
>NW_005871077.1:1635006-1635964 GCF_000147115.1 Myotis lucifugus | reverse complement strand
AAAAAAAAAAGACACTTTTCACTCTTCCATCTTCATCGAAAGACCTCAGTTTTTTTAAATTTTCTCTTCCTTGCCTCTTAAGGCAGCGGTTCTCAACCTGTGGGTCCCGTACCTTTGGGGGTCGAATGACCTTTTCACAGGTGTTGCCTAAGACCATTGGAAAACACATATATAATTACATATTGTTTTTGTGATTAATCACCATGCTTTAATTATGTTCAGTTTATAACAATGAAATTGGGGGTCACCACAACATGAGGAACTGTATTAAAGGGTTGCGGCACTAGGAAGGTTGAGAACCACTGTCTTAAGGCCTTCTTCTTTTTTGGCATCTTAAGGAATTATTCTTCCTGTTTTCTCCACTGTATGATCATACACTCAGTAGAAGGAGGAGGTCCAAATTGTCTCTCTGTCGCTCTATTTCCATGCTCTCTGGCATAGCTGATTACATTCAGTTTGAATTTTTCAGAGTAAGACAATCGCTTACTGGTATATATCTTTTTATTTTTTGACATCTTTATAGGCTCAGAACATTCTTGTCCCTGTTGCATATGCACACTTTCCACCTCCACCTCCAATTATGGCATCAGCTGACATCAGTAACAATAAGGCTCGTGATTGGAGGAAGCCTGTTTGACAAGGTATGGGCAGCTACACACCAGCGCAGCTCCCTCCTAGGCTGACTTCTGTGTATAAGAGGCCCCTCGATTTTCAGTCTAATAATTTTAGAAAAAAATAATGTCTTATATGCAGAAAAATATGGTGTTCTATTGACAAAGAATTACTCTATTTTTTTTCTTATACCACAGGTTAAGTGAAAAGAAATAGAAACTGCTGCTAAAAATGCAGTCACCATTTTTCCAGCTATAAATAAAAATGTAGCCCTAGCTGGTTTGGCTCAGTAGATAGAGCGTCAGCCTTGTGGACTGTGGGTCCAGGTTTGATTCCAGTCAAGGGC
>NW_005871077.1:1627538-1634866 GCF_000147115.1 Myotis lucifugus | reverse complement strand
CTAATTTTTACCATGTATATGCAGGGATAGAAAAGGAAGTATCTTTAAACACTTTAGATCTTCCATATAACTTTGTTAATGAAGTAATTATATAAATTTTTATGTGGTTAAACACCTTTAAATATCATATAAACCTTTATAATCACATATTCTAAATTTATTATAATCCAAACTGACAATTCATATCTATATCTTTGGAGTTTTATGGTTTTGCTATCAATATTAACTTTCAACTGTTACTTGCATCTCTATAGTTCTAGATATTCATAGACTTAATAAAGTAAAAGCTTATTTTAAAGTCATATTTTTTTATTTAACCTTTTGAGTAGATTGTAGAAACCATGGAATTAAGATTGGCATGATGTTTCCTAAAATAAAATTTATGAAATACGTAAATCCATAATCTGACAAGCCAGTTGTTTAATATATTCGATGTGTGCATTATATAATCACTTCTGGTTGTATTCATAAACACTAGGCCTTCTAACTTCTCCAGAAGCTCAAGCCAGGTGGCCTTTCATGAATTAGAGCTTGGGTAACAGCATGCCAATCCCAACCACTCACTAAAATTCAGTCTTAGAGTTTGTTGGGATTTATAAGGTACAAGTAAAGTTGCCAAAGTGATTTCTCATGGTTATATTGTTCAAAGTGTTAAAGGTTCCTATGCTGTTTCTGTAGAAATGATGGTAAATTCTTTCATCAGTTCATATCTATCTAGGAGATCTAAATGATATCATCTTTCAGTATTTAAAACAAGTGTTCAGACTCGCTCTCATATTCAGATTGGCAGCGTTCATTATCCCATTCCTGAGTCTGTCTATCTCAGATGGTTCAAGACTCTCAGGCACAGGCTTCTGTTGTGCAAATGGACAGTTTTGTCAACAAACACCAGGAGAAAGAACTAATGAATCAATCTGATCATTTCTGGCAACATTTGCCTATTTTCTGCTGCTGCTGTTTCCGTTGCGGCCACACGGGGTCACTGTTGAAAACGTGGTTTTATAAATTTTAATGCATATGCTTCCAAATCTAACAGGAAGCCATGCAGTGCCCTGGTGTCTCTCTGTACTAGTAAAAAATAGCTTACATTGATTTTTAACTTACTATAAGCCAGCAGTATGGTATTGTGCCTGATTGCACCATCTTATTTAAACATCACAATATTCCTGTGAATGTTATTATTATTCTCATTTTATAGATGCAAAAACTGAAATGTAGAAAGGTTAAGTAAAATGACCAGGATCACGGGGTAAGTAGTGATTCTAACCCAGGTTTGACTGACTTTCTAGTCACTGTGATTATAAGTCCATCCCTTCAATATGTTCATGCTTTTTTACCTAATAATTCCACTTTAAGGAATCTATCATATTTAGAGATGCATACATAACGTGTTCACACATAAGGATATTCAGTGCAATATATACTAGGAATACTGGAGACAATGTAAAGGCTCAAGAAGGAGGGATTAGTTCATTTATAATCCATCTACATATTAGAGTACTAATAGATGGTGTTTATTCAGTGATCAATATTAGCCAGTCATGATGCTAAGCATCTTGTTTCTTGACTCAGTTAACGCCCACGAAATCCTAGGACATAGGTATTATTGTCATATTTCATTTATTCTAAGACATCATCATTATCTGCACCACTAAGAAAAATGCTGTCAATTAATCTAAGATGCAATGCTTTGTTATCATCCATTATTTTATTGGTAATGAGGCACTGCCCTGGCCCATGTAGCTCGGTTGGTTAGAGTGTAGCCCGTGCACTGAAGGGTCTCAGTTTCCATTCCTGGTCGAGAGTATACTGGAGACAACTAACTGATCAATGTTTCTATTTCTCACATTCATGTTTCTCTCCCTCTCCCTTCCTCTCTCTCTAAAATCAATTTTTAAATTAAAAAAAAGAAACTGAGGCACAGAGAAATCAAATAATTTGCCAAGAGTTAAAAAAAGCTGTAAGTAGAGGTAGAATAGTAATTAGGATGACCAACAGTCCAAGCTTGTGCGTGTGTGTGTGTGTCTCTCTCTCAAGGAAAAATATAATATTTTACAATTTTTTTAAATATATTTTATTGATTTTCCACAGAGAGGAAGGAAGAGGAATAGAGAGTTAGAAACATCGATGAGAGAGAAACATCGATCAGCTGCCTCTTGCACTCCCCCCACCGGTGATGTGCCCGCAACCAAGGTACATGCCCCTGACTGGAACCGAACCTGGGACGCTTGAGTCTGCAGGCCGACGCTCTATCCACTGAGCCAAACCAGTTAGGCCTTTACAATATTTTTTAAAAAAACCTACAAAAAACCCTGAAAAAGAATAAATCAGGTACCTCAAAACACAGAAGGCTTTTGGACAGGCCTTAAATCATGGAAAATATTTCTGTTAGGACCACAGGAACCTCTTTGATTCAGTGAATTAAACCAAACTCCAAACTCTGAGCTACAAAGTTGCCTTATTTGACATTTTGTATCTTCTTCACTCACATGCTCTATGTAAACGACTAGCATTGACAACTTTTTTCTTTCCCCTGTGATTTTTTTTTTCTAAACAAATGTTGCTATTTTGGGAACAGGAAGTGGCAGATTAAAGTCATGTACACTAAAGTCTTGTACATCTGTTTGTAAGCAAATATTTTGAAGTGTGAACATCAGCTTTGACTTTGTATATTTCACATTAAGTTCTACTTCTCTTTTTAGGGGGAAGCTAAGGTTTCCAAAGTTAATCCAGGGCCCTGATTCTGGCATCAGAAGCATTTGGTGAACTTACTAAAATATAGAGAGTTCTGAGATTGATGATTGCCAAAGATAGGAGAGGGGGGTTAGGGGACTGGATGAAAAAGGGGAAGGGATTAAGAAGTATAAGTTGGGCCCTGGCTGGTTAGCTCAGTTGGTTGGAGTATCATCCTGGTGTCCCAGGGTTGCAGATTCCATCCCCAGTCTGGGCACGTGCAAGAGTCAACCAGGGAGTGTATGGACAGGTGGGTGGAACGGTAAGTCAATATTTCTCTCTCTCTCTCTTTCTCTCTCTCTCTCTCTCTCTCTCTCTCTCTCTCTCTCTCTCCTTTCCTTTCTTTAAAATCAATTAAAAAATAAAAGAAGTACAAATTGCAAATTGGCATTTACAAAATAATCACGAGGATGTAAAGTACAGCATAGGGAATATAGTCAATAATGTAATAACCATATATAGTGCTAGGTGGATACTAGACTTATGGGGAAAACACTTTGTAAAGTATATGATTACCTAACCACTATACTGTATACCTGAAGCTAATCCTATATAATAAAAGCCTAATATGCAAATTGACCAAATGGCGGAACGACCGGTCGCTATGACGCGCACTGACCACCAGGGGGCATATGCTCAACACAGGAGCTGCCCCCAGCTGCAGGCCCAGACTGGCCGCAGCCATGGCAGGGGAGGAGGCCGGCGAGAGGGCGGCACCAGGACAGCCAAGGCAGGTGTCAGCAGGGGCCCCTGATCTCCCTGCCAGTCACCCCGCAGATTGGCCCTGATCGCCGGCCAAGCCTAGGGACGCTACCCATGCACAAATTTCATGCACCGGGCCTCTAGTATAAAATAACATTGAACATTAAAATCTTTTAAAAATAATATAAAAAATAAGAAAAAGTAAGAGAGAGAGAGCATGCTCTGGGTTGTACTGCCAGACTTATTTATTAATCAGATTATGAGGAGTGTGCATTTTTTTACAAGCTGTTAGGTATGCTAACCCTGAGAACCACAGTTGGAGACCATCACTGTGTGTGCGTGTGTGCGTGTGTGTGTGTGTGTGCGCGCGCATGTGTGCATGTGCACATGCTAATGTGTTAATGCTCCTTTGCTATATTTGTTAAAATAAAAATATTTGCTATGTTTGCTAAATTTGTTGATACTAGTTTTTACCCGGATTACAAAGGAGTTTACTGATTCACTTATGTGTCACTTTTAATTGTGACCCCATCTTTTCATGAGTTTTAGGCACTGAGACCCCAACAAGCTCATGAACTCAGACACATGGTCACCAGTACAGAAATACTCGTTTCTACTCTTGCCACATTTAATAATAAATCATATCTTCTTTTCTTTAAAAAAAAGGTAAGGAAGAAAAAAAAGGAAGAATAGCTCCTTTGACGAGGCAAGAGGGAAGTGAGATTGCTTTCCTGTGTTTCTTTCTGGGCAGGATCTTGTCCACTCTCAGAGCCATCTATCAGTAGCTTCCTTGTCCACCTCTCTGGCAATGCTGCTGCAGCAAGCTTCAGGGAGACTATCCTCCTGTGGGCAGAAGTGCCTGCCAGGAGTTGCAAGCAGAGGAAACCAGCTTGGATGGGGACCGGTGGCTCTGGGAACAGTGTGCTCTCGCTCTTTGGGATGGAGCCCATGTTTTCTCCAGAGACCAGGCCACTTCTGCTTGGTCTGTGGCAACCCAGCTGGGTTAGGAAAAGATAAGCCTGCCCAAGAAGCCCGTGAGGTAAGGCCCAAAGACATTACAAAGTAGGCTTACTCCTGTCTGTTTTAGTGTTCTAAAAATAAGCACTCCATGAAAGTCCCTGAGACATAAAAATAGGCACTTAAATTGACCTTTCTAGAGAGACAGTTAAGACCTCTGCAAACTATGCAAAATATTCAACAATTCCTTAGTTGGGTATTTCCTGAACAATGTCCTGTTTCTTATTAATTTCAGATATTTTTTCCAAGAACCCCAGGGAGATTTGTAGTGGAATAATCCAATTCACATGGTAAAAATGAAACCACTGCCACACAGCGTATGATGCAATAAAGTGTAAAGAGCCACTGAGAAAACCCGAAACTTTGGTATCTTAAAAAGAAAAACCACAGTGATATGGCTTCAACCTGCTGAACTGGTTGTCCAGGTTTCTCCACGCACAGATGAGGGGTTTCTGTTACTAACTAGAACCCTAGTCAGTTGAAAGAAAAACCCAGCTACCACCAAGTCCTGCCCGGAAGTCCCACTGCTTGAAGACATTACATTTTATCACTCTATGTATGCCATTTGTTTTCATAAGTCTCACTTAATGCTTTCTCCATTTAAACACTGGAATAAGAACCATCTTTACTAAGCATCCTGGTTTCATAAATCAGGAAATTAAAGTTAAGAGTGATTAAGTATTTTTCCAAATCACACAGCTAGTAAAAGGCAAGAAAGAGAGAAAGAGAAAGAAAGAAAGAAAGAAAGAAAGAAAGAAAGAAAGAAAGAAAGAAAGAAAGAAGAAAGAAATAAAGAAAGAAAGAAAGAAAGAAATGAAGAAAGAAAAAAGGTTGTATTCCTGGAGCCTATTGATCCCCATAAGGAAAGGAAAGGAAAGGAAAGGAAAGGGAAGGGAAGGGAAGGGAAGGGAAGGGAAGGGAAGGGAAGGGAAGGGAAGAAAGGAAAGGAAAGGAAATTGCATCCAGATGGTATGTAACACTAAAGCCATGTTCTTTCTTTCACCCCAGACTTTGCATCAGAGAAAAAGATACAAATATTATGTAATTGATTATATTTTATTGCAGTGTATTTATAGGAACTACACAGAGCAACATTTCTTTTTATTGATTGATTAAGTGAGTGATTTTAGAGAGGAAGGGAGAGAGAGAGATGTAGAAACATCAATGATGAGAGAATCATTGCTTGGCTGGATCCTTCATGCCCCCTCTGGGGATCGAGCCCACAACCTGGCATGTGCCAGAGCAACATCTATCTATATAAAAGCCTAAGTGACCATCACAACTGAACGGACGACCAAACAGGCTGCGTGGGGCGACCAGGCCGGCAGGGGGTTAGTGAGGGGCGACCAAATGACTGAGCAGCAGGCTATGTGGGGCAACCAGGCTGGCGGGGGGGGGGGGGTGGTGGCAGTTGGGGGCAATCAGGCTGGCAGGCAGAGGCAGTTAGGGGTGATCAGGCTGGCAGGGGGGCAGTTAGGGGTGACCAGGCAGGCAGGCAGGTGAGCAGTTAGGAGCCAGCAGTCCAGGATTGTGAGAGGGATGTCCGACTGCCGGTTTAGGCCTGATCCTGGGAATCGGGCCTAAACCAGCAGTCGGACATCCCCTGAGGGGTCCTGGATTGGAGAGGGTGCAAGCTGGGCTGAGGTGCCCCCCACCCCCCTGCATGAATTTCATGCACCGGGCCTCTAGTTTCTTTATATTATTCATCTCTAAAAGGAGCTGAATGTTACAGGAATGATAAGTGAGATTTTTGGATGGAAAAGCTGCCTCTGAACATGGATCTATTATTTTCTAGTGACTCTGGCTAAGTCACCCTCTTGACCACTTTCTTCACTTACAAAGTGAAGTGTTGGATTTAAACACTTCTAAGATCTTTGCTTACTTTGAGAATCTATCCACATCAATTCACAACAAAATTGAAGCATAGATTTAAGTGATAATCAATGACTTTTTACCTATAGCAGGTTGCTGTGATCTACATCATTATCTTTAGGTGAGGGGCACATTCTCAGGGAGGTCCTCTCTGGCCTGAGGAAGGTCCAGCCCATAGCATCTCTCACACCCCTTTATTTTCTCCACCTGTTCATGTCCTTCATAGAAGGAAGTTGTCACGAGTTGTAGTCTTTTTTTTTTTATTGTTGATAGTATTACAGATATAAGTTGTAGTCTTCTATGTATTTACTTGTCCCGTGTCTGTTTCTCCCCAAGCTATAGGCTCCCTGAAGGCCACTGAGCTTGTTGCCTGCTGTTTTCTAGCACCTGGAATCATGACTGACATGTAATAAAACACTCAAATATTTGTTGAGTGAATGAGTGAGGAAATTGCCTTTAAAATGATGTGGTGGTTATTCTTCGCCTCTCACTTGCAAAGTTAATTTTAGAAGCAGTTACCAGAGATAAAGGCAGTAAAATCTTAATTTCAGTACATTACAAAGAAAAGCATAATGATGTTCACTAAACTGTTGACAGTATGTTATCTCTGATCTGAGTGTTAAGACTGGGGATAAATTTCATTATCTCTGTTTTTCCAGAATGTCTTTTTGTTTGTTTGTTTGTTTTTATTAAATCTTTATTGTTCAGATTATTACATTTGTTCCTCTTTTTCCCCCCATAGCTCCCCTCCACCCAGTTCCCACCCCACCCTCCGCCCTCACTCCCCACCCACTGTCCTCATTCATAGGTGCACGATTTTTGTCCAGTCTCTTCCCACATCCCCGACACCCCATTCCCCCCCAAGAAGAATCAGTCCATTTCCTTCTATGCCCCTGATTCGATATATCACCAGTTCATTCTGTCATCACATATTAATCATTTGATTTTTCGATTCCCTGTGATAAAGAGGAGTGTGGTCAAAATTGACTATACCTTTTCTCCTC
>NW_005871077.1:1623628-1627090 GCF_000147115.1 Myotis lucifugus | reverse complement strand
GTTTCTGTCATTATTTCTTCAAATAGGTTTTCAATATCTTGCGTCGTCTCTCTTCTTCTGGCACCCCTATAATTCGGATGTTGGTACGCTTGAAGCTGTCCCAGAGCTCCTTACACTATCTTCATATTTTTGGATTCTTTTTCCATTTTGCTTTTCCGGTTGGGTGTTTTTGCTTCTTCATATTTCAAATTGTTGACTTGATTCTTGCAGTCCTCTAGTCTGCTGTTGGGAGTTTGAATAATATCCTCCATTTCAGTCAGTGTATGCTTAATTTCCAGTTGGTCCTTTATCTTAACCTCGAGGGTCTGACTAGATTTCTTGAGGATCTCACTACATTTATCGGCAGTCTCACCAGTCTTTTTGAGGGTCTCACTAAATTTATCGGCGACTTCTAGAAAGTTCTTGAAAAACCTTAAAAGTGTGGTTTTGAACTCTATATCCAGTAGTTTGCTTTCCTCCATTTCTGTCATTTGTGTCCTGTTTCTTTGTCTCCGCATTTTTTATGCTTCCCTGTGTTGGTAGAGTGGCTTTGTGTGCTAGGTGTCCTATAGGGCCCAGTGGCTCAGCCTCCCCAATTACCTGAGGAGGACACCTTGTGGTCTTTGTGCACAGTCTTGTTGTAGTTAAGCCTTGATTGTTGTAGGTAAAACTGGGAGGGATTGACCTCCAAGCCAATTGGCTGTGAGAATCAGCTGTGTCTGCAGTGGGAGAACTTCTGTGCTGGAGACACCCCTCTGGGGCAAGACTTGCTTCAATGGGGCTTTGGTGCTCACTGAATCTTCCCCCTGAGTGTGTCCTTTATGGATCCAAGGAGCTGCAAACTGGATGGTCCCACTCTGACCACTGGTCACACTGGCTCCTGGATCTCTAGGGAGGTGCTAATTTAGCCTCTGCCTGAGGCTACCCAGCAAAAGCCTCCGTGCAAGGCTTGGGCGGGGCGGGTCCCACGGGATCAACAGGGCGGGGCTAGCAGTTATGGTGCCCTCAGAGGCCCTGCTTCTCAGTGTCCCGGCAAACGCTGCAAGTACCTCCGAGAGAAAGCTAACCTGGAGTTCGGACCAATGCCAGACAGTCCCGCTTCTCCCGTATGAGTCTGGGTCCCCAGAGACTCGCCCGGAACTGGAGCTCAGAGCCTGAGACTCCCTCCCGATTGAAAAAGACAACCGCGCCCTCAGCCGCCAGCCCGCTCTGTGTGCACCTCCGCACCTCAGTATTTTACTTCTGCACCGCACCTCCCCTGAGTCTCGATGTGCTTTTCTCTTTCCTTCTAGTTGTAGAATTTCCCCTCAGCCAGCCTTCCTGTGGTTCTGGGTGATGTCCGTTCCGTCCTCTAGTTGTATTTTTGAAGTGGTTGTGCGAGGCAGCAAACTCCAGTGTTTACCTATGCCGCCATCTTGGTTTCTCCAGAATGTCTTTATTGAACATTAATTGTTTTGCAATCAGATTTAAATTTTTTAAAAAGTCCAAACTCTGGTGTTTCTCCAGGGGCAGTTAAAACTATAACCTGTGCATCCGAGATGGGGGGCTTATGGAACCCATGTGGTCATTGGGAGCTTCCCCATTTTTAATGAACTGAAGGTAAGAAGATGCATCTCTATTTCAGACCCCTCTGGAGGCCTGTGCCTCCATGAATCTTGGATCTCGTGAGTACAGCAGGGCAGCTGGCCAGGCCATAGTTTACTTAGATAGAATCGCCCGCAGGGCAGGTTTTGAATAAGCAAGAAAGTGAGAGCAGGGCTACTGGCAGAAGTGAGGAGCGTTGGCCAGTGGCTTCACAGACAGTAAAGAGCAGCAGATGGACAATGTTGGTTGTATCCCTGGAGCCTATTGATCCCCATAAGCATCTTTTGTTATTATTTTTTAAATCCTCACCCGAGGATATTTTTCCACTGACTTTTAGAGAGAGTGGAAGAGAGAGGGAAAGACAGAGAGAAATATTGATGTGAGAGAAACACATTGATTGGTTGCCTCCTGCATGTGCCCTGATCAGGGCCCAGGCCAGGGAGGAGCCTGCAACTGAGGTACATGCCCTTGACCTGAATCAAACCTGGGACCCTTCAGTTCACAGGTGACACTCTGTCCACCAAGCCAGTTTGGCTCGGGCTCATAAGCATCTTTTAAATGAGTGACTTAGCACCTGATACATTCAAGAATATAATAATCCAATGGCTACATCATTTTGAAAGCAACAAATTTGGGTTAAAACTTTGGCTCTGTATATTATCAGAGTAACTAGCACAGTTACTTATCTCTAAACTTCAGATTCCTCTAATGTAAAACAAGGCTAATTTCAGCAACTTTCAGGGTTATTGTGTTAGTGATAATAACTAACAAGTAAATGTTTTTCAAAAGTATTTTAGTACAGTATAAACACATGTAATAATTGATTTGCCTTTTCCCCTAATGTCAAAGGTTGTTAACAACTTTGATAGTATAAAAAGTAAAATGGAAATGAAGTACCTTTAATTCCCCCCTTCTATAAATAAAAAACTGGAAGGCTCTATGAATTTAAGTAATTTGCCCAAGGTCACATGGACAGAAAGTGTCAAAGCAAAGGTTTGAATTCAAAAAGTGCTCTTAATTGGGTTTCCCACACACATTCCGTTTCTGAACTCCAGCTATCAGGGACCCAGGCTTCCATCTACTAGTACAGTGGTTCTCAACCTTGGCTGCACATTAGAATCACCTGGGAATCTTTTTAAAATCCTGATTTCTGGGCCTCACCCTCCGGAAATTCTGTTTCTTTGTTATGGGGTGGGGCCACAACATTAGTAACAAGAAACAGAATTTCCGGAGGATGAGGCCCAGAAATCAGGATTTTAAAAAGATTCCCAGGTGATTCTAATGTGCAGCCAAGGTTGAGAAACCACTGGTCTAGGACCGTGGTCGGCAAACTCATTAGTCAACAGAGCCAAATATCAACAGTACAACGATTGAAATTTCTTTTGAGAGCCAAATTTTTTAAACTTAAACTATATAGGTAGGTACATTGTTATTAACTTAATTAGGGTACTCCTAAGGCTTAGGAAGAGCCACACTCAAGGGGCCAAAGAGCCGCATGTGGCTCTCGAGCCGCAGTTTGCCGACCACGGGTCTAGGGTAAGACCTGGGCAAAAGATAGTTTAGGGAGTCCTCTGTCAATGTCAGCCCTGGGGGCCAGGCCATCACTTTTTGGACCTTTTTTTCCCTTAAATATATTTTTATTGAATTCAGAGAGGAAGGGAGAGGGAGAGATAGAAACATCAATGATCAATCATTGATGGGCTACCTCCTGCATGCCCCACACTAGGGATTGAGCCCGAAACCCGAGCATGTGCTCTGACTGGGAATCAAACCTTGACCTCCTGGTTCATAGGTAGACACTCAACCACTGAGCCATGCTACTGGGCTGTACCTTTTTTTCTAAAGGGAAATAAGAATAATGGCCTTCCTATCGTGGGGAGCTTGCAATCCCAGTTAGAA
>NW_005871077.1:1615437-1623528 GCF_000147115.1 Myotis lucifugus | reverse complement strand
CAGATCTCTCACCCTTCATTGTCAGAGATTTTTCTACCTGGGTAGAAACAAGAGAAATATGAATTATTAATGAATATCAGAAAAGATAAAGTAGAGTACAAAGACAAAATTAATAACCTAAAACGTGTCAAAAATACCTGAAAATATAACATTTACCTATAGACAGTAGTGGGCTGATAAACATTTGACAACCAGCTCTCTGAAAACTCTTCCCTGACTTGTAGCATTTGCTGATTTCTGTGGTGTAAATACTCCCACCATGGCCTATGTTAAGTTACCAGGGTGAGGCTCCCTGATGCAGGAGCTTCATATTATGGCCTCATATTGGAAATTGATGTACAAATTTGTGCAAGATTAGGCCTTCGCAGCCTCGGCTGCCTGAATCCCTCCTTCCCTCCCTGAGGCGGCTGCCTAGATCCCACGGATGCAGCCCCGGCTTCATCCCAGAAAGACAGAAGGATGCCCGGTCTAATTAGCATATTATGCTTTTATTATTATAGATTTCAACCACACAGATAGAAGAGACATGAGTGACTTCAAGAGCCTAGAAAACAATAAAATTTATTACACAATCAGAAAGTAGTAAGTGGCTAATATTTATTACCTTTATTTTAAATTTACATTTTATTTACTTGAAATTTTATATAATTTCATTTTTAATAATGACCATGTTTAAAAACCAGCTCTCACAGATCCTGAAAGTTGAACACTGGCTCTGTGAGCAGGAAGTAAAGGGCTCCATCCAGCATGCTACAGCCTGCAGGCTCTGGGCAGAGGACTCCTGTTGTGGGGAGAGCGTTGGCATGGACCTCGAATCTGTGCTGCATTCTTAAGAACATCTTAGGGCCCTAGCCAGTTTGGCTCAGTGGATAGAGCATCGGCCCTTGGGCTGAAGGGTCTCGGGTTCGATTCTGGTCAAGGGCACGAACCTCTGTTGCAGGCTTGATCCCATGTTGGGGTGTGTGCAGAAGGCAACCAATCAATGTGTCTCTCTCATATCGATGTTTCTCTCTCTCTCTGTCTCTTCCCCTCCCTTCCACTCTATTAAAAAAAAAATCAATGGGAAAATATCCTTGGGTGAGGATTAACAACAAGAGAACATCTTCGGATGGGGGACCAAGGTTCATAAGAAGTGACGGAGTGCCTTAGGAACAGGCCTGAAGCAATTAAGGGAATGTGCCTGGGAAATCCAAGTTAAGTTAAATTGTCAGCAGTGCCTCCACACACCCAAGAGCCCACCCAGAATCAGGGAGAGAGGAGGCAGGAGATCTCTCTGGGTGTCTGCAGATCCCAAGAGGATTTAAAGCTGGTTTACCTAAAGGATAGGCGAAACTAGTATTCTGTTTCTGAGGCCTTCTGGGCCTGGCACCCCCACCTCTACGAACATCTCTGTCTCTGGTAGATTAAATTCCTTTTGAGCTTCTCCTCTCCCGGTTAGAGATAAAAGATTACAAATATAAAGACCAGGTCTAGGTATGTTCAAAATCCATTTATGTCTTGAGGAAGAGGCCAGAGGCTAGACTCAGAGCCTGAGAAGGAAAGTCAGCTTCCTCTAAAAAACAGGCCAGGATGGGAAAGTTATCCAAGATGTTGCAAACTGGCCTATGGTCAGTCCAACTGTGCCTTTGCTGTGGGAGGTAGATTTGGGAAGTTGTTAATTTGGGTTTGGGGTCAGACTGACGTGGATTAGAATCTAGTTTCTTGGACACATTGCAGTAATCCTCTTATCTGAAACCTACATATACTACAGGTGTTTTTTTCCTGTACACACCATACCTATGATGAAGTTTAATTTATAAATTATGCACAGAAAGAGATTAACAACAATAACATAATAAAATCAAACAATTATAACAATGTTCTATAATAAAAATTATGTGAACGTGGCCTCTCTCTCCAAATATCTTCTTGTACTATACTCACCCTTCTTTCTTGTGGTGATGTGAGATGATACAATGCCTATGTGATGAGATTGAGTGAGGTGAATGACATAGGAATTGTGATATAGCATTAGGCTACTGAAGGGTGACTTGAACACTGTGATACAAATACTGGGGCAGTCCATTCGATAACCAAGAGGCTACTAAGAGACTAATAGGTCGGGAGCGAACACAGCGTGGGACTGATGATTCATGTCCTAAGCAGAACAGAGCAGGACAGAGAGAGAGTTTTCCTTTCTACTCAGAACTGTGCGCGATTTAAAACTTATGAAGTGTTTATTTCTGGAATTTTCCATTTAATATTTTTGGACCATGATTGACTGCAGGTAACAACCCTCAGGGAGCAAAGCTGGGGATGAGGGGGACTACAGTACTTACCCACTTTAAATTCAAGTTATTCCCACAGGCAAATGGAGAGACTAGTGCCCACTTCAGGGTTGTTGCCAGATGATCCAGCCAAAGGGTTTAGGAACGTGCCTGGGATGTAGTAAGTGCTCAAAATACAATAGCTATTGTTGCTATTTTTAATATGGATGGAGTGTATAATGATGCTTCAGTATTATGAAATTCATCAACCAAAGCATCTTGATACTAAGAAAAAAGTTCCGATGAACATGAATCCATGGCTTTAATACAGAAAGGAAAGAAAATTTCCCCATCCACAGAGATGTGAATCTGTTGGCAATTGTTTTTAGTTCTGTAATGTAACTACAAGGGCAAAAGCAAAACCTGTTTAACTCACTTGGCTTAAAACAAATCACATGAAGATAAGCACACCACACACCTTCTTTAGGCTGTTGAAAAATATCTGACCAGTTTCCTCACATGTACATGTGAAAAGTACCATTTCAAAGGAGGTTAGGAAATTATTGCATTTGGAGAGTGGGCTATTCTAGTGGGTTTTTCCCCCTCCATGTATGCATTTACATTTGCTGTTACAGAGTGGGGATCAGACCGTACTTACTTTTTTAAACCAATATCTCCCCTCACCCAAACAATATGTTGGTGATCGTTTCCTTACATCAAGGCAGAGCCCTTTCCATGCAGCATCTGCAGATGATGCAGAGTGTTGGGATGGGAGACCAAGGTTCATAAGAAGGTTGCACACGGGTCCACTGATCCACCTGGAACTGGTCTATGACGTTGGGCACCAGGCAGTTCGGGGGAGTGTCACTGCTGAACCTTTCTCCCCATTGTTAGGTCTGATCAAATAATTGAATGGTCACCCCTTTAGGCCACTTCACAAGGGACATTCCCTTTTGCTTAGACCACATTCCACTTGCTAAGACCATTATCTTTCCCCTTAGGACCCGCCCAGAAAATTCTCCACCCAGAGAATTCTCTGCCCAGAAAAAGCCTGCCTAGAGTCCTTTAAAATCCCCGTCCCTGGGTGCTGGCGCCATTTGGGGGCTCAGCCCATCTGGTATCCAGATGACCTAATCCTATGTAATAAAAGCCTAATATGCAAATTGTCCCCTCTGGTGGGCAGTCGACTGGGAGACCGGGAGTTTGACCGCTCGCTATGACGTGCCACTGACCACCAGGGGGTGGCGCAGAACATGGCGGGCAGCAGTGGAGGTGCTGCTGGCCCCGATGAGCCCCAATGAGAGTGGGACCTTGGTGGGATGGTGGAGCAGGGTGGGTGTGAGCAGATCGCCCAGCAGAGGGCATCACCCTGCTCCCAGGCACTGAGGGAGAAAGGGCAAATAGCAATATTAAAATATTTCTTCTAATTATTTTCCTTTCAATGTGCATGAATTCGTGCATGGGGCCACTAGTAAATTTATAATCCCTTACCACTTTGGCCTTGTGCATTCCTCCTTTGTCAACCCTAACACCCCTCACATTTTCAAATGTGAAAAAGTGAAAGCTCTTGAATAGGCCCAAGCACAGAACCTTGCACAATTCTGAGCCCTGTGGTCATTTGGAAGCCCAGGGTTAAGAAATGCTGTAGCAGGACTTTCCACTGGGGAGGTGAAGAGAAGCACAGAGCAGTGATTTCTGTTTTCAAAGTGTGGGTCAAGGACCTAAAATATGAGGAAGTCACAGCACAAAGCTATTTATAAAAATATAAACTACATATCATACAAAATAGTGCAATTGAGGCACTGTGAGAGACCTAAGTTGTAACTTTTTGCACATGAGAACAGAAGGCCTCTGATTCACAGACAGGCTCCATTTACGCGAAGTCTTCAGATAAACAACAGCCACAGCTGAGAATATTTAGGAACTTCCCTTCCCCTCCCACAGCTACTGGGGGATTTCTCTTCCATCCCCCACACGAGGCCTCCATCTCCACCACAGCCACACACCCCACCTTCGGTTGCTGTTTCCACTTTGTACAGTGATGGCCACGGTTGGTGAATACAGTGGTGTCCTGAAAGGTGAGAAGGCAAAAGGAAGGAGGAGGTCAGAGGAAACCGTCCCTTTCATCCTGGTCTGTACTCCTCCCCAGAGTCCTAGGGAGGGTTCAAAGGGGAGAGGACTGCAGGAGCTGAGGGCACACTGACTGTGCCCTGAATGCATTATAGATACTCCTTTATTCCTTAAGGCAGCCAGGTGGGGCCCGAGGCTCCAAAGCCTTTTGCCTCTGCAGTCTCATCTGGTGTGCCTTCGGGTGCTGCTGGGGCAGAGGAGAATTTAATGATGCACCATGAGGTCTGTCTCCACAGGTCTGAGGGACGTCCACCTGGAGATGCTGAGTGAGGGGAGCAAGGTCAGCAGCTGCAGGGGCCCAGGTCCTTCCTGAGGAAGGGCTTTGTGTTTCAGGTAACAGAGTAGCCTGGCTAAAGCCAGCAGGGGGCTGGGGCATGAGGTGGGGCTGGTGGTTCCCCAGCTGGGGAGGGAGCCCTGAATCTGCTCCTCCACTGGGCATCTCGTCTCTGGGCTGACTTACTGCCTTTTTAATAGTGTCCAAGCTAATTGATCAAAGCAAATTAAAGGTTTGTAATTTTGAAAGATTTAATATGAAAACGTTCAATTATAATCATAATCCACTGACATTATTTTAAGAAAGTTAACTTATGTCAATCAAAGAAAAAGAAGAGCTACTGGGTTTTTAAACTACAATTTCAACTGTTTAAAAATTTTTTAAATTATAATAATGGTTTTTAATTTATTACCTCTGTCTTTACAGTTTCTCACCTGAAGGTTATTTTCAGAAGTTTGAGGAGATCTTATTCAAACATCTTAATTGGTAAATATGTATAGTTGTTACAACAAACCATATAGAAAAGAACTTATGCTCATGAAATCAGGCTCAAGTTCCTCTTAACTGTAAAAATACCTTATTGCCCTAGCCGCTTTGGCTCAGTGAATAGAGTATCGGCCAGGTTCTATTCCAGTCAAGGGCGTGTACCTTGGTTGCAGGCTCCTCCCCGGCCTGGGCCCTGGTCGGGGCTTGTGCAGGAGGCAACCAATCTGTGTTTCTCTCTATCTTTCCCTCCCTCCTCCACTCACCCTAAAAATCAATGGAAAAATATCCTTGGGTGAGGATAAAAAAAAAAAAGCACACAAATAAATATCTTATTTAAAGCTTTATTCAAACTTAGTATTTAATTATTTTCCTCTAATACTTTGCATTTTATTGTTATAATTTAAGAAAATTGAGCACATTTTTTTCAACAACCCACAATATGTATACCCTAATTTATTCCAATTTATCTCAGGATTCTCTACAACACTGTATTTTAAAATATGAAAAAGATTGGAAAGCAATATCCTATGTTATATTTATTAACGTAGTGTCCCATTTGAGGTTCCATAGGCCAATGCACTGTCCAGGCAACCTGCCATTCATTCCATGAGTAAATAAGTCCTGATTTCCAAACTACAGATTACAAACCCATTACTGTCCCTAACTGTAGGTGGAGAAAGCCTCTTCAAGTAAACTGGCACTAGTCACAACTTATTTTAAAGTGCATTTTGTTTCCTGGGAACAGCTTCAAGAGAGCTGTTTTGTAATGTACTTTACCATGACTTCTTGAGTAACTCATTCTGCTGTGCACTCTGGCTCAGGTGTCTTCTAGTTGGCCAGTTTAAACCTCACTTTGCTAGCTCTCTTAAAAGAACAGGATCGTTTTTGTAAGCCCATGTCAACAGTACTGATCAAGAAAAATGCAAGCAGTCTGTAAATTTTTTCTTTCTTTTTAGTTCTCTCTTTTTCAGCCTCTCTGAGCCATGAGATCGAATCTTAAGAGTTTTAAAATGTTTTTGAGTAACACCTCTTAATTCATCCTGCTAGATGAAATCTGCTATTGCATAAGTCCTCAACAGCCAGCGAGAACCCTGCTGGAGCAACCGTCTCACCAGCCCCCTAAAATGCAGCTCTCTTAGGAAGACCTCTATGTAGGAAGTCAGGCTAATACTTAGTTCCCAGAAGATTAGGTGTGGTTTAGTGATCTCATTCAGTGGGTGGGGGCAGGAATGGTCCCATGGTTCTATTTTTAAAATGCTTCTAATAAGATCATCCTTTGTTGCTCAAATACAACCAAGCGATGGTGGAGAGACTTGTCTCACGTTACCATTAGAGGTATCGACCTGCCAACCTGGTTTACAGAGAAAAAGGCGTTCAAACTTCACTTTCAGTCAAGACTGGGATCATCTGCTCTTGAGACAGGGCCATATTCCACGGAGTCCCGGTCCAGACCAGCGGGGCTTCGCCTCCCTTCCTGGGCATGCTGCCCCTGCCCAGTGAGAGCCCTAGGACTGGTCCAAGTAGTGCTCCCTCTCTCCAGAACCAGAAAGGCAATTCCCTAAGAAGGGCTTCTCCTCCAGGACCTGGGATCCCGCCACTGCCCTGCCCAGGGCAGGATCCCCTGCAGAGTTCCAGGGGTAGAACACATTCCCGGTCATTCGTGTCACAGCACTCTAGTATTTAAAATAATTGGGGGAGAGGGGTGATTTAGTGCGTAGTAATCCATTCAGTTCTCCCCATTTTGGGCTCTCTTTTAACCACTGTGCTATCATCCTCCTCCGTGCCTGGCCATAAGCACTAGGAAATGATGAGTGTTAAGATAAACAACCCAATAAAAAAATGGGCAATGGACCTAAATAGATAGATACTCTTCGAAAGAAGACAGAAGGAAGGCCAAGAGACATATGAAAACATGCTCAAAGTCACTAATTATCTGATGCAAATCAAAATGACAATTGGTACCATCTCAAACCTGTCAGAATGGCAATCATCAACAAATCAACAAACAAGTGTTGGCAAGGAACCCTCATGCACTGCTGGTGGGAATGCAGACTGGTACAGCCACTGTATGGAGTTTCCTCAAAAAACTAAAAATGGAACTCCCATTTGACCCAGTGATCCCACTTCTAGGAATATATCCCAAGAAACTGGAACACCAGTTAGAAAGGATATATGCACCCCTATGTTCATAGCAGCACAATTCACCATAGCTAGATTTGGAAACCAACCTTAAGTGCCCATCAGCAGATGAGTGGATTAAAAAATTGTGGTACATCTATACAATGGAATACTACGCTGCGGTAAAAAAGAAGGAATTCTTGCCCTTACCCGGGCTCAGTGGATAGAGTGTCAGCCTGCGGACTGAAGGGTCCCAGGTTCGATTCCCAGTCAAGGGCGTGTACCTTGGTTGCGGGCACATCCCCAGTGGGAGGTGTGCAGGAGGCAGCTGATCGATGTTTCTCTCTCATGTGTGTTTCTAACTCTCTATCCCTCTCCCTTCCGCTCTGTAAAAAAATCAATAAAATATATTTTAAAAAAAAGAAGGAATTCTTACCATTTGCAATAGCATGGAGAGCATTATGCTAAGCAAAATAAGCCAGTCAGAGAAATATAAATATCACATGATCTCACTCATTTATGGAATATAATGAACAACATAAACTAATGAACAAAAACAGATCCAGAGACAGAGAAGCATCGATCAGACCGTCAAACCTCAGAGGGAAGGTAGAGGAGGGTGGGGGTAAGGGGGAGAGATCAACCAAAGGACTTGCATGCATGCATATAAGCCTAACCAATGGACACAGACAACAGGGGGGTGAGGGCATGAGTAGGGGGGAGGGGAGAGGATGGGGGGAAAGGACACATATGTAATACCTTAATCAATAAAGAAAGAAAAAAATATTATAACAGCAAAAAAGTTGGAAATAATCTGGATCTGTGATCAGCAAATTT
>NW_005871077.1:1614463-1615337 GCF_000147115.1 Myotis lucifugus | reverse complement strand
CAACGCTGCTGCGCCTCCTGCAGCGCGGGCGGACAGCTGGCGGCTCTTCTGCCCCCCCCCGGTTGTGGTGGCACGGGACAGGGACAGGGCCTGGGCCTAGGACACTGGAGTGACCCCGAGGGCTCAAGCGCGTAAGGAAATACGATCTTCTTCCAGGGACCAAGGGGTGCGGAGACCCTGGCGCTTTATAACTCCGCCATTGGGGCGCCCTCTACATCAGGTCCCAGGGAGAACTCAGGTGTCTCAGGCCCCCCACTGCGGTCTGGGGTCCCTAGGTGGCCTGTCGATCCCGACGCCAGCGCTCCGGGCGCGACCCACTCCAAGCAAGGCTCGCTCCTCCCACGTCGCGACTTCAGCTCCGCCCGGGTCCCCGAAGGCAAAAAAAGGGGGGGGGAGGGCGGAATTTCCCAGCGCGGGGGCTCTGGCTTCCCCACAATTCTTTCTGTTTACGGAGAGAAAGGGGAAATGGAAAGGGCGGGGAGGCGGTGGCTAGCACACGCTGCGCCGCCACCCGGCCGGGTCAGACGCCGTGAGTCCGGGCCATCGAGGACGGCCTGGGCTGGTTTGTCCGCTCCGGTCTTGACGCACCTCGCTCCGGAGCCGGCCGCCCAGGCTCCAGCCTCTGCCACCGCCGGACCGCGGGGCCCCAGCGCATCCGGCTCGGGAGCGCCGGTCACCCGCTGCGCACCGAGCCGTCGGGGGGCAGTAACTGGAGCGCCCGGCCTGCGGGGGCGAACGGAGGCCGCAGGTAAGTCAGTGTTGGGGGGCTCGGGAGTGTCTTTCTGGTCTCAGCCTTGCGGGATACCCCAGCTGTTCACATCTTGAAAAGGAGGGTGTCCCCGGCGTGGTTGCAGACTCCCGGGCTCTGGGAGAA
>NW_005871077.1:1584674-1614205 GCF_000147115.1 Myotis lucifugus | reverse complement strand
GGTGTCCCCGGCGGGTTGCAGACTCCCGGGCTCGGGGAGGCCAGTAGCAGTGCGGGCCGCCCCCACGGCTGCGCTTCCGTCCTGCGGGTCGCGCTGCCGCCGGCACAGCTGGAAAGCACCTTGCGCAAGGGGCTCACGCGGCGCCGCGGCCCCGCCCCCTTCCTCCTCCTTCCCGGATCCCCAGCGCGCGAGCCCCGCCGGGCTGGGCAGTGCGCGGGGACGCGGACGCCGTGTCGCCGGCTCCCACCGCGGCTTGTGCCTCCCGACCCTGCACTCTTCCAGCCGAGACCCGGTGAGTGCACCTCAGAGGCTCAGGGGCCCCGCTGCCGTCGCCAAAGTGACGGGCGCTTTTGTAATTTACAAACCCTTTAAAAGCTCCTTTAGTCGCGAGGAACGGGAGAAAGGGAGTGGGGGTGGGGGTTGGCGGAGCAGAGAGCAGTTTGAAGAGAAACTTAATTTCATGCTTATAACTCGGTAAAGAAGGGGTATTAGCAGAACACGAATGCCAGGCTTTTGGTCTAAGAATATTAGGAAGGAAAAAGTTAACTTACAAATGTTTCCCGTGGTAATGCGATCCCAGGACCCCGAAATTCTTCTAGTTTTGGGCGGAGAACGCTGCTTAGAAGGCAGCACGGCTTGCACAGAGCTTATCCCAAAAGTTGATAGGGAAGACCACAGCTGTCTTTAAATGAAGCATTACAATGTCTATTTCACTTTTGGAAAGACATACATTGATCCAGAATAAAAGGCGACTCCAGATAAGAACAGGGAAAGAAACACAAATACAGCTGCTTTACATGTCTGTGGCCTAAATCTCAGGTGTTTGCCAAGTAGAATATAATCTGATTCCACCAGGTGCCCCCAACTCTAATGGATTGCAGCAGTTCTGGCAGATGCCCTTCAGGACTCTAAGGAAAATTGGATGGTTGAGGCATCTAGAGATTTTGAAGCAGAGTGGCTGTGCTTCTATATAGCTAAACCGCGCCATTCTGTGGCTTTTCAAAAAAATTTATTTATATATAATATATATAATATATAATATATAATATATATATATACATATATATACATATGCCCTGAGTGCCAATGTGCTGATTTGGCAGAGAAATCTTTTAAATGGGAAGCAACACAGGTATGATCATGTTTTGTTAGGCAGAAGTGATGCCCATAAACTTAGCCGTTTTCATTCACACTTGCAAGGAAACCCTCAACTATGCAAGTAGCCATGACATTAATGTTTAGAAATAGGATTTCCTTTTGGCTTTATGGATGATTTCTGAAATAATTTGAAGCAAATAATTTTGACTGTATTTGTTCATCTTTCCATTTCTAAACGTGGCATAGTCATTTACTTTGTCAAGAAGTAGGAATTTTATGAGGATTTTTATTGTAAACTGTGTGGGGAAGGGTCTTGATTGCTAAAGTAGAATACCCACAATCTACACTTTTTCTACATGGGTACTGATCATTAGTAACTTGGAAATCATTAGCATATTGTCTGCTTAATTTAGGCTGGAAAGTGCTGAGGCTCTTTGCAGGGGTATTTCATGGGCGGACTGGTCATGGGGTTGCTTGGGGAGCACTGGTTTGCGTGAGAGGAGTCCTGCATTGCTAAGGAATTATGCCTGGCTCCGAAAACAGTCTCAGTCATACACTCCTCCACCCCCTCTGCCCTCCTACCCTGCTTCCCTCCCCCCTCCCTCCTGTTCTGCTCTGCCTCCACCATAAAGTTTAAGGGTATATGTATTTAACCTCTGCCTTAGGTTTTACATATAAATACTTGAGACTTTCTGTAGGCTTTAAAAACCATAACTGTCTTTCCCCTTTGATCTGCTGACTGGCTAGTAAACTGTATAGACCTTTTCCTCTCTTTCTTGAGTCACATTACTATTGAGACTTTATTTTCTCTCAAGTCAGCCATTTGATAAGTGAGTCCAGCAGCCTTGGAACTTTCCAGCCAGTGGGGTCCTAAGTCAGGCTATTTTTGTCTTAACTTCTGTTTTTCAGTAAATTCTACAAGTAGAAACTGCAACTAAATGGCTCAATGAAACCCAAGGCCATTGTTCCTCCCTTAACCGTAGCAATTCATTTCAGAACTCAACAGACTCCAAGAGTGTATAAGATCTCTCTGAGAGGAAGCTTCCTTTGCTTTCTGGATGTAACTGTGGTGATAACAACCATCAAAGTATTTCATAGGTTCTGCCTTTTTTTCTTTGTGTTTTGTTTTAGATACAATCTTTAAACCTTACTGTGAAGAAGCTGGGGACTAGGTAGCCACATCCCATTTGCTGATAAGAAAGGAGGCCTAATGCAATATCTGCAGAGCCAGGTGGCTGACTCAGTCCCTGTGTCTTTTATGCACACAATAGCACTTACAAATAATACAGCTTATTTACTGTGCACCCGACTTTGCACCAGGCACCTTGTGCACATGAGCTCCTTTAATCCTCACAGCCATCTTATGAGGTAGGTGCTGTTATGATTCCATTTAACAGATGGGGGAGTTGAGGTACAGAGAGGCTAAAGTATTAGCCCAAGATCATGCAGACAATAAAAGAAGGGCCAATATTTGATACCAAGCAGTGTAAGTCGAGATAGAATAGTGGTTCTCAACCTGTGGGTCGCGACCCCTTTGGGGGTCGAACGACCCTTTCACAGGGGTTGCCTAAGACCATCGGAAAAACACATATATAATTACATACTGTTTTTGTGATTAATCACTATGCTTTAATTATGTTCAATTTGTAACAATGAAATTGGGGGTCACCACAACATGAAGAACTGTATTAAAGGGTCGCGGCATTAGGAAGGTTGAGAACCACTGAGATAGAATGTCAGACTGCAGGATGCTGCTTTCTTTCTTGAGGCATAATTTGTTGGTAGTAGTGAGAATGGCACCAGGTGTTAGACTGATGGCGACCTTGGTTCAGCAACCTCAGTACTTGAGTTCTGGCTAGGAAAGAATTCAGAACCAAGTCTCAAACTAAGAGAAATTTTACTTAGGAAGTCAGAGGTAGAAGAAGCGAGTGGTAGAATAAATGGGCTCTAGAAATAAGTTACAGAGACAAAAGAAGGGCCCTTGGACCTTAGAAAGAGAGGCAAAGAAAAAATACGCCTGGGTGGGGGGAAGCTGGGGAGGAGAGGGAAAAGGCCCAAGGAAAGCTCACTGCATCCTCCATCTTAAGGGCTTTTAAGGGTGGAAATTTTAGGGGAGGTCCCAGGGGAAGATTCAGTACAATAGTCATCAGCTTCCCAGGTGTGGTCCTTTCAGGGTATTGGTCTCCACTGATTGATCAGCATAAGGGCAAGGGATCATTAGTCAATGCAGCGGGTCCTGATGTCAGCCATGGTGTCACTTGTCTGGTTTTGCTGCTTTTTGGGGCCTGGAGCTAAAACACAACTGAGGTCTAGATTGCATTTGATGCTGGTCAGAACCTCATTGTCCTAGGGCAGTGATGGCGAACCTATGACATGCGAACTCATTTTTTTGGTTGATTTTTCTTTGTTAAATGGCATTTAAATATATAAAATAAATATCAAAAATATAAGTCTTTGTTTTACTATGGTTGCAAATATCAAAAAATTTCTATATGTGACACGGCACCAGAGTTAAGTTAGGGTTTTTCAAAATGCTGACACGCCGAGCTCAAAAGGTTTCGCCATCACTGTCCTAGGGGCTTAATGCATAAGGGCTGTTCTCCAGCTCCCTTGTTTCTTTTCCCTCTAAGGGCGTCTAACCTGCAGGACTAGCAACATGCCAGAGGAGGAAAGGTCCGGGGAGGGTCCAAACCCACATGACCATCGAAGTGGAAGATCAGGGAGTCTAAACCTCATGACCAGTGATATGCTAGGGGAAGCAAGGTTACTCTGGGAACCAAGTCCTTGTTTTCCCAGTTTTGCCCATTGCTAGGCAAATGAGGCTGTCCACTCTGGTGACCCTCTGTATCGTCCTTCCTCTGACCTTGTCTGTCTAACTGCCTACCACAATTCATATATTAGAAAATGAATGCGAAGTAAGTTAATGACAATGCAAAATTGTGTGATTCTTTTCTTTTTTAAAATTTTTATTAAATTCATTGGGGTGACATTAGTTAATAAAATTATATGGGTTTCAAGTGTGCAATTCTATAATACATCATCTGTATATTTTGTGGTTCTTTTCTGAAATGAAATTCACTGAGAGGCCAAGTAGCTGGGTGGTGAGTTGCCTGTGGAACATTTCCTGGTGTCTCCTACTGGAGCTCCAGGTTAATGGAAGTCTGTGGCCTTTTTGCAGAGTGTAGAATGTGTAAAGGCTTGTGCTCTTCAGAGAGAGGCTGTGCTTTCAGGAACACAGTAGTTTAAGTAGACATACTGACCTCCAAATTCTCTTAGGTCTCTTAAACATTTTTTATCTTTAATTCTTTGGAATAGAATTAAAATCCTGAGCATTATTGGTTTTCCTTTTTCTCATTTGCAGATCCCCAAGCGTAGCACCTGATTTGTATATAAGAAATGAAATACAGTAGTGGCTAATATAGTTAGTTGGCCTTACTCAGGTCTTGCTTATAATAAATTTGGCTTTCCTGGCCTCTTTGTAAGATCACAACTTCTAGAGGGCCATTAATCTAGATAGTAAATTAACCTTGTTAGAACCTTGTGATGTATGCTTTGTACCATTCAAAAATTCTGGTCTCTAAGCCAATCAGTGAAAGATAAATACCACATGATCTTACTCATTTGTGGAATATAAAGAACATTATAAACTGATGGACAAAAATAGATAGAGGCAAAGAAGCATCCAACAGACTGTCAAACTACAGCGGGAAGGCAGGGGAAGGTTGGGGGGTTAAGAGATCAAACCAGTGGACACAAGACACTGAGGGGGGTGAGGGCATGTGGGGGGGGGGAAGGAGTGGTAGGGGAGGTGGGGGAGGGGGAGGTCAATGGGGAAAAAAGGAGACATATGTACTACTATTTGTAATACTTTAAACAATAAAGTAAAATTTTAAAAAATTCTGGTCTCTAGAAAGAACAGCTGAAAAAAAGAAAAGAGAGGACAGCTGACTCACAGATTAAAGAATCTTCTTCCCCTTTCTCATACTCATTGCTGACAGAAGGAAGATTTGAGGCTTGTCCCACGTCTGAATGAACTGTTTAAGTCATTTGCATTAGAATTATCCCTGAAACTTGACCTACTGTCCTCAATTTGCTTAAATTTAAATCCATTTTACATGCTTCCGGCTTCAAGGCCTGACTTTTATTTGGTAAAGTAGTTCTTTTTCTTTAAGGGCACCTGATGCCTAAAAGCCACAGAAACCTTGCCGGGAAGACTGCCCCCTTGGGGGAGTAGTGGGGTTGGAAGCTGTAAAAGGCCAGGAGCCTTAATTCCTGGGATTCTTGAGCTGCTCTTATTCCTGTTTATGTTTAGTGAAAGTTTGTTTTCAGTGGCTATGGCTGATGCCACTAACTCAGTAAGTGAGTAAGGAATAAGCTGTTTGGATCTCGGGTTTCCCCCCTGCAAGTGAACAAGTTGGACTAAAGGTTATCTAAGGTCCCTTTCTTCAACTGTCCACTTAAATTCACACACCTATAGACACAGAGCCCTCCTTTTTTAAACAACGGTGTATAGGAGCTCAATCCTTTTATGTCAGTTTCCCATTGATTTCAAATGCCAATACAAATATGGTAAACACAATATTTGTTTTCTTTTGCAGACTCTGGAAAGCACAACAGTAATGGAGTACATGAGCACTGGAAGTGACAATAAAGAAGAAATTGATTTATTAATTAAACATTTGAATGTCTCTGATGTAATAGACATTATGGAAAATCTTTACGCAAGTGAAGAGCCAGCGGTTTACAAACCCAGTCTAATGACCATGTGTCAAGACAGCAATCAAAACGAGGAGCGTTCAGAGTCCCTGCTGCTCAGTGGCCAAGATGTGCCTTGGTTGTCATCAGTCAGATATGGAACTGTGGAGGATTTGCTTGCTTTTGCAAACCATATATCCAATACTGCAAAGCGTTTTTATGGACATCGACGACAAGAATCTGGAATTTTATTAAATATGGTATGTTTTTTTCCTGATCAATCGAGTGCTGCAGCTTCATTTAATGGAGAGTGGCATTTGAATTTGGGTTAGACTGGCTGTCAGTTTTGATTTTTTAAAAATGTAATATCTGTAAGATTCTTCATGTTGAAGGTGCAAAAAGAGTCTTTTTTAAAAGTTCCACTTAAACAATTTTTAGTAGTAGGTCTACAAAAAGGGAATGAAGAAGAGTGTCTTTTAACAATTCATTAAAAAGCTCATTCATCATTTAGGCAGAAGAGAAAGGTTTAATGAGAATTCTTCTTCTGAGAGGGGAATAAAAACTTTGTCTTTAGTTAATATTTTTGAAAGCTGAATTTTTTGGTCTTGTCACATATGGAATTTTCACAATATCAGTACTGGCTAGATTTAGTTTTTGCAGAAATGTATTCTGTAGGCAGTAAATAGCTATCTACAGATTCACTCTCTTTAATTGGTAAAGTATGGATGACAAATGACGTATTTGCTTGTCATTTCAAGTATGCAAATAATCCAGAATATTGTGACAACACTTTGTTGCTACAAGAATAGATCATGATGTGTTTAGGTGTGCCTGGGATTCTCTCAGTCTCTTAATATGTCAAAGGTGAATGTAGGTGCTGGCTAAAGGTGATCTAATTTTTTAAAAAGAATAATTTACAAAGGAGTAGAGGGTAACTTGGAAAACATGCTTATTGATGAAAGTGACTCCCTTGCCTTTGGTGCATCTAAATGGCAAAATGGCTAATGTGGGGAGAAGGTCAGTGCTGAATAGTAGAGTCTGGACAAATTACTTAATTATTTTGTTTTCATTGCATACCACATTCATTCAATTTAAAACAACACAGTGACTTTGGTCAGCTATATAGTGAATTGTTTTGTTAGAAGCCAGTTGTGTTCATCTGTAGCTCAATTTGGAGGAAGATTACATTTTGCATAGTTGTGTGACTTACTTTGGTTTGGTCTACCAAATTGTATTTAATAGTTGACAAAGTACTTTACCTTGAGAATATTACTTTTGCTAATCATTGAACTAGAAGCAATACCTGATTTTCTTAGCTTAAATATAGCTGGTGAACTCTGGTTCAAAATTATGTATAAGTCTATAATGACAAATGTAATTGTTTATGCATTTCTCTTTTTTATTACATATTTGTGTGTCAAAATAGACATTTTAAAGGAAAACATGCAGAATAAACAAATTACTCTTGCTTGTAAATCTGTAGAGTCTTAGGTACATTTCCCCTGATGCATCAGACTGGTGAGAGACAGGACATAGACCTTCATTGGGAATGTACAGAAGAGAATTCAGGAAAATTATGAGGAGTAGAAATAGCTTCCTAAAGGTTTTGGAGTTTAAACAAAAGCTAATGCAGAAAAGGAGAAATTAAGACATTTAAAGGAAGTGAAAATTTTAGATCAACTAAGGGTAAGAGTAAAATGTCATTTCCTGCCATCGGGCCTATACTCTATAAATGAACAAATCTATATTTAGAGAAAATTTAAGAATAGGACATATCAGAAGACAGGGATCTTGAAAACTTTAAAAAGATTTTTTGTTTTAAAAATGATCAAGACTATAAAATATAAAGCAAGAAGACTTAAAAATAAAACAGGATAACAGGAAAAACTTAAAATCTACAGGAATTGACTGTGCTTCAGTGGTGGATGGCTTTGGGGCTGTGGTTGACATTCCTGTCACTGACCTTAAGGATCAGATAAATCCCTGTGCCTGCTATATAGCCTATCAAAGCTCTATGTTTCATGAATAATGGCATAGAAATCATGACTTTCCATTCCTGATCATAGCTAGTTTGAGTGAGATGCTATAGGAGGCAAGGTTTGCTTCTAGCACTTCTTCATCCTCACATCATGGTCTCCTTGGAACCATCCTGTGGTCAAGACCTTTCTCTTTCCACGGTCTTCACCCTAATACTCTGTCAAAACTTTTTTCTTTTGGGCTTCATTTGCTGGTCTGTCTCTCTACTTTACAAAACGCCAGCTAATTATCTACCAAACAGATTGGTTCCATGGTAAGATCTATTTATAAGTATATCTCCCTATGGACCAAATGCTTTCATTCAAGTGAATGCTAGACATAGCTGGAATATCCACAGTGTATTAGGTGCTTTTCTAGATGCTAGAGAGACAGTAGTGAACTGTGCTTTTTGGTAGCTTACTGCCTGGTGATTGTAAGAGGCAAGTAAACAGGCCATTATAATGCAGTGCAGTACTTCCCCATACAACTACATCGTGACTGCTGTGGGGATGGTCAGGCAGAGCACCTCACACAGCCATGAGATGGGGTAGGTCGGCCAGGAGATTGCCAGAGAGGCTTCCAAGGAGACTTGATGCCCAAGTTATTGAGTTAGAGTCAGCCAGCTGAAGGGGATGGGGAGCTGAGAGTGTTCCAGATGAAGAGAATAGCATGTACAAAGGCCCGGAGACATAGAGACATGGTGTCTTCCAGGCACCCAACCACCACAATGCCTGTAGAGTTAATCAGTTAATGAGGGTGGAGGAACAGGAATTACAAAAATATCCTGAAGCACAGGCATGTTAAATGGTGCTTTGCAGGTGTGTGTTCTTTTCCTAAAAATATTTCATAAAGATTACACCAACTTCCAGCAGGACCAGGGAAGAAACTTTGGGAGACTATCATAGGGGTTGCTTTGTGTAAGAGTGCCACAAGTTATTTATAAACTTTATAATCTAGACCAACTCATAATAACTTGATCTGGGATGAAGAACCTAAAATGGTTTTCAAATACTTAACTCTGGTGATGGGGTGCTGAAGGGCCCAGCTGTGGGTGTGAGATTCTGCATGCTGTTCCTCAGAGTTAGTCAGGGGTCCCAGCTTCTCAGGGATGGAAAACCTTAACATTACTGAGTTAAATCCTCCTCTGTCTGAAGCTTGGATCACCCCCCATTCATCATCTCCAATAATTGCTGGAGGATTTTGGTCTATACTTGATAATCTCCTCTGATGAAGAGTTCATCATGTAGCGGGGCATTTAATTTCATATTTGGCCAATTCTTATTGTAAGACAGTCCTTTCTTCAATAAAACTAAAATCCATCTCTGACTCTTCTTAGTCCTATTTCTATTCTTTGGCCATCAAAAGATATATGTGATGAGGAGTGGTGAAGACTGCAGGCCCATTAATTAAAGTTCTTGCATATGTATCTCAGCTCTGAAATGGATTAGTTATATGACCTTGGACTAGTTATCACACCCCTCTATGCCTCAGTTTACTCATTTGTAAAATGGGTAACATGACAGCACTTACTCTAGGATTGTTGGTAGAACAAATGATGAAAGCACGGGACCTGTTTACACATAGTGAGTGTTGAAAGAACACAAGCCATTTCTGTATTTGTTGTATATAATTGTTACTTTCCTTCCTTGTGACTATCCTGTCAATATTTTAAAAATTGCATGTTCCCCACATCTCTCCTCTTTCACAAACACGTCTCATTGTGTCTTCTACTTCTCATGTATTTTAGTGTCAGCTTCCATCATCATCTGGGTATCGCCCTCTGAAGTCAAGCCTGTGCTGTGCCTGTCGTGTAGCCCAGAACACGAACATGGCGGGCCTTTTGTGGTGTGGCCAGCCAGTTGTGCCTCTGTTCTAGAGACTATGCTACGTTAATATAGCCCAAGGTCGCATCCATTTCATCGCAGCCACATCACACAGGTCCCTCAGGGAATTTCTTTTCACTGAAGTACCTAAGGATTTTTCTGAAGTGTTGTTCCTGGCCCAATGTTATCTGGTATCTGTGACAGTGATCTGGAGCTTATAATGTCTGCACTTGAAGAAGGCTTTGATCATTTGAAGAATTGGCAGAGATAAGCGGCACAAAGATCCACAAGATTATTTGGTAGAGCCCCCTGGAAAGAAGGGGGGAAAAACATCTCAAACCCAAATAGGGAAGGTCTGGGCCAGGGGAAAAACCAGGGACTGTGCAGAACTGCAAAGGGGTTAGCACTTGCCTATCACCCTGTCCATCAAAGGTGGCCATGGAGGACTTGAGGGACATTCAGAGGGGATCCCTGAATGTGGGAGGTTGTGACATGGAGGTGAAGGTACTTGCAGGATTTGATCCAAAGAGGGTAAGGTGTGCTCAGTGACATGTAAACATAGGCTTTTAATAACTGGGTTTTGATCATGGCTCAGCTTTAATTATAGCTTCCTGGAAGATAAAAGGCTCTTATCCAAAGACTAGGAGTGGTGGCTTTGGGGACAGACAGCCCCAAGTTGAATCCTGACTCTGTCACTAACTAGTGAGTTACTTAACCTTTGAAGCCAGTTTTCTCATCTGTAAAATGGAGATAAAAATAGTACTTACTGCGTAGGACTGTTGTGAGACTTTGATGAGATAATGTTCAAGTACTGAGCACAGTGCCTGGCGGATAATTAGCACTCAGTATATGGCTGCTATCATTATTTTTTGTCCTCTTAGAATAAGAGACACTGAGTCAAAACCTATTAAAACAAATTTTGGTTAAACAAAAGTAAAGCTTTCATGAACGTGAATTAAACACTGAAGTGGATGACAGAGAGGCTACAGTGAAATTGGATCTGTAAATATTTAATGGCAAGAAAGGCAATATTCAAGTAGGATTGAATGCAGTGAGCATAGTTCTGTCTAAATGTGGAAGGGGACTAGATTCGTCACGTTCTTTGCTGTAAAACGAGGCCCCCAGTAACTTGAGGTGACATACTTCTTGAAAGGAGGTCATATTTCAAACAAGCCGAGCCTGTGGTCTGTCCTTAGTCATTTTCCCTCTAGAGCTCTGCACAGGATTCTGCACAGAGGACATGCTCAGTAAATATTTAATTTTTCAATTTACTGACTTCACATGTCTAAGTATAGAGTTCTGTTTCATTCCCTGACTAATAGTGACCACATCTGCTTGTGGAGTGGAGACTGAGTGAATAACCCTGACGGTTACTAGAACCATTCCCGGAGCAGAGGCCTGTGAGGAGCCCCCTGCGCCTGCACATGAATCAAGTGTCCATTCTTTGCTCCTGTGGACTGCAGTTCCCCCTTTGCTTCGTCTGCATGTGAAAGAGCTTGATGTTGCTTTGATGGTTTCATAATTCCCAGATTCATAATCTGAAGTCCTATTTTTACTAATTATACTTGCAAAAAAAAACTTGTATTTTTGAGACACTTTATCTCTTGAAAGAACACTTTAACCATGTTTTAAGCCTATACTCCAGGTCATAGCTCCTGTGGACTGCCTTATTAATTTGTTTTAATTTTAATTATTTCTCTTTTTAATTGTTTACTCTTTCAAAATCAAGGTAGACTTTATATGCAGTAAAACACACAGATCTTAAATTTGCAGTTTGATGAGTTTTGATAAATGCACACACTTGTAACCCACACCGCTGTCAGACTATATCCCTTAATTTTTGAGTGGACTGGTTTCAAAATCTCTTGTCATGAACTGTTGGAGGTTAGGGATCATCTATCTCTTGCACAGCAGCCTCCTCAGCCCCAAATACTGTGCCTGGCACATACTGTGCACTCAATAAATAATAAATGAGTAAGTAGATGAGAAATAATTCCGCCCTTACTTTATTTAGGTAGCACTGTCAACTCATAGCTCTAGCATAACACATTGTTTTCCAGAATCCTCCATGATCATCAGTTTATTTCCACACTCTCTCTATATGCATCATGTCTGAGTAATAGCTATGTGGACTAACAGGTTAGTGCATTTTAATTGGGAGCAAGTCAACTTGCTGGCAGAGTTTATATTTATGCAATCTTTATTTTCAGCCTCTTGGACACAGTAGTCATGCTCCCTTAGATAAATCATTTTTAAAGTTCTATTTGGCAATTAATGACTCCTGAGTAGATGGAAATCTGATCAGGTCTGACCAGGGATGGATGTGTTTCTGTTACATGCTTTCTCTGTCTTGGCTGAAACTCTAAATATAGTCTGTACACTGTTATGATTACACACAGTGACAATGTGTGTAGGAATGCAATCTAAAGTAACCAGTTTTTAAAGGGCTGGTCTTAGAAAAGGATTTTGCTGGAATTCTCACCTTACCACATTTTTATTTATTGTAGGTAATCACTCCCCAAAATGGACGCTATCAAATAGACTCTGATGTTCTCCTCATCCCCTGGAAGCTGACTTACAGGAATATTGGCTCCGATTTCATTCCTCGGGGGGCCTTTGGAAAAGTGTACTTAGCACAAGATATAAAAACTAAAAAAAGAATGGCATGTAAACTGGTATGTTCTTTATAACCAGACAGAGTGAACTGCATTGCATTACTCAAAACTTGTTAGCCTTTGAATGGATCTTGTCTAAGGTTGCCCTGTCCAAAAGTATCTGTGTTTTATGCATTTGCTTGCTCCTGGGGCCATTCAGCCCCTAAATCTGCCCACGTACATAGTTGATTTTAATCTAGTTTGCCATGATAAAAAAAGAAAGTGCTGGCTAATTTAGCACCAGTTTGGATAACACGTCATCTCTCTTGTGGTGGGCTGGGGTGGAGGGGTGCTCTCCTGCAGGAGCAGATCCTTGTGCTGCTCCTTTAATCCACCCCAGGGGAGTGGACCAGGCAGGGAAGCAGAAGCTGGAAAAGCTGCAAAGTTCCCAGGACTGCAGATTAAAGGGCTGAACTTAAATAGACTAATTCTTGAAAAGACCCCATCTCTTCTTATTAACCAGTTGTTGGTGAGGTGCCCCCACTTTGGAAGAGTGTTTGGCAGTATCTACCTCAGCTGAACACGCACAAGCCCGATGGCCCAGCAATTCCACCGCATAGGCATGTGCACGTGGTCACCGAAAACTATGTGCTAGAATGTTCATGGCAGCACTATTTGTAATAGTCCCAAACTGAAAAGTTTCCAGTTGCTAAAATGTGGTATATTGACACAATGGAATGCTGAATAGCCAAGAAAATAAATGATTTACAAAGGTAATAATGTAGATGAATCTCATAATCATTATGTTGAACTAAACCAGCCAGACACAAAATATGATCTACAGTATGAGTTTCTACTTATACTAGAATAAAGGCCAAAAATAGGCTCACCAAATCCATGCTGTTGGAAATGAGGTTAGTGGGCTCCCTTAAGGAGCAGTAACTGGAGGGGTCTAAAGGGGTCTCTGGGTGCTGGTAGAATTCTGTTTCTTCATCTAGATGTTGGTTATATGGGTATGTTCAGCTAATAATGCATTGAGTTTGATACTTAACTACTTTTACACTTTTATATATGTCTGTTTTATTTTAAAACATTTTTAAGTGCAATAAAATAAACTCACTTGATTTAACAAAAATAAAATAATTGCTGAATATCATCTCAATCTCTGTTATCATAATTAAAAGATTGACAATATGTTGGCTTTATTTGTTCCTTCATAAAGATTTGGTAGAATATCTGGTATTAGAAGGAAAAAACCCAGGTGTCATAATAAGCCACTTGAAGCTTTCAATTAGAGAGGACATATTCATGTTCTTTTAAAAAACATCTGGTGCCATAAAGATCTTAGAACCAAAATGTCCTGTGTTTCAGTTTCATCATAAAAGGCATGGGAAAATAGCTTTGTGGGTTTGCTTTCCTTGTTAATACTTACATTTAATTTTTAAGCTATATATATTTTCTTAAAAAATAAAAACATATAAGATAATTAACAACTCCAAACAGATTCAGAAGAGGGTGGGCTTAATAAATGAGATCCCTTTTCTTGAGGGAACTACTGTTAATGGGTTCTTATGTACCCTTCCAGAAAGTCTCTATGGACATATGCTTGTATAGTTAAATTATTTTTAATTTTATTTTTTGCAAATGGAGACATAATATACATACTTCTGTGTCTTGCATTTTTCATCTAACACTGTACTTTGGAGACATTTCATATCTGAACTGAAAGATTTATTTCTTCCTTTATGAATGACTTGATTTTCTATAGAATGGATGCTCAATGCTTATTTTAAATGCATTGTTAGAGCATGAGCTGTGGAACCAAAGACATATTATTTTATGACATGAACTATTGAAAATATGACCTAAAATCTAAGTGCTATGGAAATTACATATATAATAGATAAGAAATTATCTCTTTTGATGCAGTCATAAATGTTTCTTTGATTGGCTTTCTATACTCTAAATGAAAATAATAATTACATTCTTGTGTTTTTTATTTTCTTATTTTGAATTGCTTACCTAAAGCTGATATAATGTAAAGGCAGATCTCAAGTCAACCTTATTTTAACTAAGCAGTACAGTTTTATGCAGATCAGGGTATCCTTGAGGGCATTGATTTGTCTTCTGATCTGTGGGTTGACAGTCATCTCTTGGCATCTGAGGGGGATTGGTTCCAGGAAACCCCAAAGATACCAAAATCCTCAGATGCTCACATCCCTTAGTTGGACCTTGGTATCAGTGGGTGAAGAACCTGCTGGTACAGAGAGCTGACTTTATATATATTTTTCATTGTCCTGGAGTTGTTTAGAATCTTACTGGTATTTTTGTGTTTTAGATCCCAGTAGATCAATTTAAGCCATCTGATGTGGAAATCCAGGCTTGCTTCCGACATGAGAACATTGCTGAGTTATATGGCGCAGTCCTATGGGGTGAAACTGTCCATCTCTTCATGGAAGCAGGCGAGGGAGGGTCTGTTCTGGAGAAACTGGAGAGCTGTGGACCAATGAGAGAATTTGAAATTATTTGGGTGACAAAGCATGTTCTCAAGGGACTTGATTTTCTACACTCAAAGAAAGTGATTCATCATGATATTAAACGTGAGTTATCCTTGGATATGTACCTTTTCGGCTTAATGAGACTGGTTAGGAGGCAAATGGGCTCCTTCCTTCAATCTAAGGAGTCTTAGTGGCAGGGCAGGGCAGGGTGCACAGCTCCCTTGGAGCACCTTGCCCTTTCCCCCACCGTGCTTCTGAACACCTTTGAGAATCAAGAGGGGTCACTTTGAGAATCAAGAGGGGGAACTTTCAATGTCATAAGGAAGGGTGATTATCCAATTGTAGAATAGACTAGAGCAGCCGTGGGCAAACTACGGCCTGCGGGCCGGATCCGGCCCGTTTGAAATGAATAAAACTAAAAAAAAAAAAAAAGATCGTACCCTTTTATGTAATGATGTGTACTTTGAATTTATATTAGTTCACACAAACACTCCATCCATGCTTTTGTTCCGGCCCTCCGGTCCAGTTTAAGAACCCATTGTGGCCCTCGAGTCAAAAAGTTTGCCCACCCCTGGACTAGAGCCACACCACACTTCTATTAAGTACTGCCTCTGGCTTTTAAAATACTAATTTACTTAAAAACATACACCTGCAGCCACATCTTATTGAGAAACAAATAGCTTTTAAATTTTAAACATCCATTTGTCAATAGTTCATTCAATAAGCCTTCATTGACTGCTTTCTAGGAGTAAGGTGAGGAGGAAATTGAAAGAGAGACCCACTATGGATCCTTAATACCTAATGATAAATAGGAGTAGCAGGACTTTTACTGAAAAAAAAAGGGTATTTTACTTATTTTATTTTATTTTTTAGAAAGTGGCTTAATAATAGTATGTTTATATCATAGAATTTGGAACGCAAGCTCTTGAGCATTAATGTATTTTTTTCTAGCTTTATTGAGATATAATTGACAAATAGCATTGTGTAAGTTTCATGTAATGATTTGATATAAGTATATATTATAAAATGATTACCACAATTAGGCTAGTTATCACATTCATCACCTCACATAGTTATAATTAATTTTTGGTGGATGAGAACTTTTAAAATCTACCCTTTTAGCAACTTTCCAATATACAATATGGTATTAACTATAGTTATGATGTTGTATGTTACATCCCCAGGACTTATTCATCTTATAACTGAAGTTTTATCCTTTGGCCACATTCATTCATTTCCCCCACCCACTGGCTCTGGTAATCACCAGTCTGTTCTGTTTCTATGAGTTTGGTTTTTTAGACTCCACATATAAGTGAGATCACATAATATTTGTCTTTTTCCGTCTGACTGTTTTACTTAGCATAATGCTCTCAAAGTCCATCCAGATTGTCACAAATGGCAAGATTTCCTTCTTTTTTATGGCTGAATAATATTCCATTACAAACACACACACTGTATATCACATTTTCTTTTTTTTTAATATATATTTTTATTGCTGACAGTATTACAGATGCCCACCACCTCTTCCTTCCATCCCCCCTCAGGACTTCAGTACCCTATTGTCCATGTCCATGGGCTATGCATATAAGTATATAAGTTCTTTGGTTTCTCTCTCCTTGTCCCTTGACCCCCCACATCTAGGTATGCCAGTCTGTTCCATGCATCCAGGCTTTCAGTCTTATTTTGTCTTGGTTGTTGTATCTTTAACATTATTAGTGGCTGCAATAATTTATGTCCATATTGGCTGAATTCTTGACAGACCTGAAGTGATTTTTACCTAGACTCAGCCTCCTCTTTTGAATATATTACACCCATTTCAGTAGGGAAAGCATTTCAATCTATTCTAATTTGGGACTTGTTTTAGATAATGCTTTCATTTTATTTACTAAAAATTTTCCTCTCTTTATAGCTAGCAACATTGTTTTCATGTCCACAAAAGCCGTTTTGGTAGATTTTGGCCTAAGTGTTCAAATGACTGAAGACATCTACTTTCCTAAGGACCTCCGTGGAACAGAGGTAAAATTATATTCCTACAAGAATGATTGATATCTTATTAAGAGTAAAAATAAAAAATGCCTATCATTACTGTAGAAAGGACAAAGAAGGGGAGAAAAGCCACTGCATTAAATTTTTATCATCATTGGAACATATTTAATGAGTACTTTATCTGTGCCAAGTACTCATTTTAGCACTTTAAATGAATTTTATTTTTTAACCCTCACAACAATTCTATTATTGGTAAACACTATTATTACAGGCAAATATTATTATGATTCCCATCTATATATATATATAAAGAGGTAATATGCTAATTGGTCCTAATGGTGTCCCAGTCATGACCGTTTAACAGGCTGCACGCACACAGGAGCTGATGGGCAGGGACAGGGGCAGGGACTTGTGCCACTGGGACATGAGGCTGCCGCTGCGGGGAAGTGGGGGGGGGGGGCGGCGCATGCAGGCCTGCCATGCCGCCTGGCCCGGAGTGGGGGGTGTCAGGATGGGGGCCCGGAGGGAAGAGCAGATAGGCAGTTAGGGGGATCAGGCCAGGAGGGGAGTGCAGATAGGCAGTTAGGGGGATCAGACCAGGAGAGGAGAGCAGATAGGCAGTTAGAGGATTCAGACAAGGAGGGGAGAGCAGTTAGGGGGATCAGGCTGGCAGGAGACAGCAGTTAGGGCCATCAGGCAGGCAGGGGAGCAGTTAGGGGCATCAGGCAGGCAGGAGAACAGTTAGGGGCATCAGGCACGCAGGCAGGTGAGCGCTTAGGAGTCAATGGTTCTGGATTGCGAGTGGGATCCCAGATTGGAGAGGGTGCAGGTCAGGCTAAGGGACCCCTCCGCCCTCCAGTGCCCAAAATTTGTGCACCGGGCCTCTAGTTTTATAATAAGGAAACAAGATTGAAGAGCTTAAAACCAAGTGTTCAAAGCTTCTCAGCTACATAACGATTTGGAACTTGAATCCAGTTTTTTTCTGAGTCTAAAATCTAAGATCTAACCACTGTATACCTTTTTAATATAACAAATATATATTCTTAGTTTAACTGATGATTTGGTACATTTACAGCCATCATTTTTAGGGTCATTGATAACATTTATTAAGAACTGACAACATTTTAGGCCTAACTTTAATCCTAGGGATCCTATAATAAACATCATTTATTATACCATAATTAAATCTTATTGAATATATGAACTAGTAATAATACTTATATTTGTGAAGAAAAATAAAGCAAAACCAAAAAAACCTTTCTTGAATCTAAATGAGATTCAGAGAAATGTATTCATGGGTTTCAAATAATATATTAATTTAACATTCACATTGTTAAACTGAATAGTTGGTTCATGTAGTGAGTGTCTCCTGAGCATCTGCTGTATGGCAGACTGTTGCAGGTACCAGGGATGAAACATGGGACAAGGTCAATAAGGATCATGCCTTGGTGGTACTTTTTGGTGAAAGAAGCTATGTTAAATTGACCTGAATTATTAACAGGTCAAAGAGTTAGTTCACTGTTGCTTATGATGGACAATGAGGGATAAAACTGGGAAGGTAAATGGGTATAGTAGTTGCCTTTCTCACCCATGTCCACTATGGTGGGTGCTTAACTATCAGCCACCCAGCCCCATGCCCTTCTCTCTATTGGAGGTGCCCCCAGAAAATGGAGAGAGGGCACTTGGCTGCATCTTTACCTCAAGATTACCAGGTCAGTCTTAGTGTTCAACCAAATAACAGCCCTTAGTCTAGCTGGTAGATATATTGATTGCACTAAACTCAGTTGCAGTGCAATAAATAAATAAATAAATAAATAAATAAATAAATAAATAAATAAATATTTATTTCAAAATGAGATTTTGTAAGCTTTTCTTAACTCTCAGAGCAAAAACTTTCCTGAGCAGCAGAAGAAATCCTTGTTTTTGCTGATATTACTGAAGTTAGTTTGGAAAATATTTGAGAGAAAATTTTTGATAGTCATCTTTGAGCAGAATAATATTCAGAAGAGAAAACTGTTCACTTTTTAAAAATGTTTTAGTCCCAGATCTTAAGACTACTTCACCAAAGCACAAAATCTAAGACTTACTACTTAGACATGTTTTTTTGGGGGAGAATTTCCAGCATATTTTGCATTAGTCAGAGTTTAGATATGTGACAGTGTACCATTTTTCCTGGAACCAATTTGAGAGACAAACTATTTATGGTATTAAAGATGGAAAATACCTTTTTCTTCCTGGCAGTGCGATCAAATTGAACATTTTGCAACGTCTGGAGGAAGACATGCCCCTTCTGGGATTCTCTAGCAGAAAAAGAATATGTGTTGGAGTATGAGATAATAACATAGTGTTCACTCCTGGGTTAAGTTATTTTCACCAAATGTAAATTGTTTTTTTATGAATTACTAAACTGGCTTTGGTGTTTATTGTTTATAGTTATAAACTCTCTTCTAATCGACCTGCATTTTAATATCTATATGGTACTCAGGAACAGAAATTTGACAGTGAGCAAGTTTGCGATGTCACCAGTGAAACCTTTCAGTAAGCTTGTTTTTAACCTCATACTAAAGAGCCAATAAGGGGTAGTGAGTCAAAGTCAAGCATACACATTTGCTTTTGTTAGAACTTGTTCACTTGGCTACTTCATAGCTGCAAATGATTTTTGATTCCTGCAATATATGGAATCAGGCACCCCACCTTGGGTGAAGCTCTCCCTCGATCAGCCTGTCCCTTCTACCTGTACATAGTTCCTCAATGCAGACACTGGTCACCTGTGTTTGATCTCTCTCTCTCTCTCTCTCTCTCTCTCTCTCTCTCTCTCTCTCTCCCTCCCTCCCTCCCTCCCTTCCTCCCTCCCTCCCTCCCCCTCTCTCTCAACATTTACATTCAGAACATTATATTGTACCCACATAATACATACAGGGGTGGACAAAAGCAGGTTTATAGTTGTGAGTATGTGAAACAGAGTTTATTCTTATATTATTATTTATTCATTATTATAATACCAGAGGCCTGGTGCACAAAATTTGTGCATGGGGGGAGGGTGGGTTGTCCCTCAGCCCAGCCTGCACCCTCTCCAATCTGGGACCCCTCGAGGGATGTTCGACTGCCCATTTAGGCCAGATCCCGCTTCTGCCTGCCAGCCTGATCACCCCCTAACCATTCCCCTGCCAGCCTGATCGATGCCTAACTGCTTCCCTGCTGGCCTGGTCCCTCCCAGCTGCCCTCCTCTGCTGGCCCGGTCACCCCTAACTGCCCTCCCCTGCAGGCCTGGTCTCCCCTAACTGCCCTCCCCTGCAGGCCTGGTCCCTCCCAGCTACCCTCCCCTGCAGGCCATCTTGTGGTGGCCATCTTTGAACACATGGGGATGGCCATCTTGTGTGTTGGAGTGATGGTCAATTTGCATATTACCTCTTTATTATATAGGATTTATTTGTGTTACAACTATAAACTTATTTTTGCCCACCCTTGTATACAGGGTTAATCTGGTATATATTCAATTTATTGTTTTTAATTACACAGTGCAGAGAAAGAATAAATAATAAATGTAAATAGCTAATTAGAATCACATAACATGGTCCTTTAAAAAAAGTTTATTTTCTTCTGATTTGGTATTTGGTCTTCATGTAAGTTAATATGTAATCATCATATGTGTGGACACACACACACACACACACACACACACACGTCTCTTTCCCTTTGTAATAAATGTGCTGAGAGGTGAGTGCCTTGACCCCTGACATGACATCTAGGTTCCTTTGTGTCAGTGCCCATGTCTGAGGGCGTGTTACTCAGAGAGCCTCACCCAGGTCCCACCAGGCCTGTTTCATGTCTTGAGTCAGCCAGCCTGCAGAGTCTTTGATCACCTTACCCTGCTGCCCTGGCTCTTACAGAACTTGAGGAAGCAGGAGCTCTGAGCCATTTAGCCATGTAGCTCTGAGTGATCTGTCTGAAGGATCACAGCCAGGTCACCAGGTGGACAGGACACTGCTGTCCCCAAATGTGTAGTCACATGGAGTCTGCAGAGCCCTATTGCACAGCTGCTGTTGGTTTCACCAATTGTACATATTTTGCCTAATCCTTCTATTGCAGGGAGGAAGTGGGCATCCCCTACTGACAGTTAATTCTCCCCACTGCATTTATTGTATAACTTTGTGATTATACTTAGTAAGAAAGTCTTTTAGGATCTGTTTTTGCTTCAGGGGAAGTTTGAGAACAAGGAGCTTGGCTGGCCAGTTTGCTGAGAGGGAGGGATGGAGAGACAGATAGATGATAGATAGATAGATAGATAGATAGATAGATAGATGATAGATGAAAAGCAAGCCAGCCCAGAAATGTGTTGTAGAAAGAAGTTGAGCAAGGTTTGGATGAGGAAACTGGTCAATTTCTCCTGTTTTTGTAAGCCAGTTCTTTACTTCTTTATTCTGAAACTAGTGGCCCAGTGCATGAAATTTGTGCACATTAAAAGGGAATTAATTACAGGAAATATTTTAATATTGCTATTTTCCCTTTCTCTATAATAGAAGTGTCAGAGATGAAAGAAAATTAGTAAAATGTATATGAAAATCTCCCTCCTGTTAGAGTCTGGGGAGCACCGCAGGACCCAGAGTGAAGTCTTTGCCCACCCATGCGCGCCTTGAAATTGTGCAAGACCCAGACCTGGCTGGCCCCACCCCCGTCAAGCCCCTCAGGGCAGGGGCGCAGCCTCAGGTCCCCCGGCCCGACACTGGGGCGGGGAGGGGTGTGCAGCCTCAGGTACCCCATCAAACCCCGCCGGGCAGGGGGCACGGCCTCAGGTTCCCTGGCCCTGGCGCGAGGGCGCGAGGGTGTGACAACCATTTGCATATTAGCTCTTTATTATATAGGATGTATTCTGGGAACACTTACCCCCTTCTCAATATTCAAATAACAGGCAGCATGAAAATTCCTTGAAGTTAAATATTATTAATTAGGATATGCCTGGACCAGCCACAAATCCAGATCATTGGGCACCAGTGTTTGTTCTTGTTTTCTCTTTTTTAGGTTTAGAAACAAACACTTCTTAGAGAAACTATTTCTAAACCTAGCCCTACTTTCCCAGCAGCAACTCGGGAAACTAAATTGAATTTTCACAGTGTTAACAAGGCCTTGAATATTTGGTCACTGAGCTACGTGGAAGGTAGAAATAATAAGTAGCTCATAGAAATGACTAATTAGGATCATATTTAAAACACTGCATTTTAAAAGTTCTTCTCTTCCAAGTGATCAGTGTTAATACCATGTGGACTTTGCTGACTTTTATTATTTAAATTTTATTACTGCAATTTAGTGACAAACATGAGGTGTAGAAGAATATTTGTAGTGTCCATTTAAATATGAAAGGAACTGGTGTTTTAGCAGAAACATGCATCAGTGCTTTGCAGAACTTTGATGTACCGGGTCCCAGGTGACTGTTACTCTCCTTAGCTCATGGCACACAGCAATGGCACTCTCATGAAGGGATGAAGCGTGCAATAGATATAGTACCAGTGGATGAGCCAGCTTCCAGAACTGGATTAGGGAAATGGAAAACCAGTCAAGCAAGGGGAGTCAGACTGATGTTTCCTGCTTCTTTTTCAGATTTACATGAGCCCAGAGGTGATCCTGTGCAGGGGCCATTCAACCAAAGCCGACATCTATAGCCTGGGGACCACGCTTATCCACATGCAGACGGGCACCCCGCCCTGGGTGAAGCGCTACCCTCGCTCAGCTTATCCCTCCTACCTGTACATAGTAAGTGGGGGTCAATGAGGGCTGAGCTGGGCCGGTTTCCACCTGTTCAGGAGTGCTACACTCCTTTCTGAGTGGATGGGAGTGAGCTAGTGACCCAGTGAGGAAGCCCCATTCTCACAAAGAAGGCATTGCTATTTTAATGGGAACTTACTAAAATGTACATTGGGCATCAATTATATGCTATTCTGTTAGACATCTATATATATAAAAGGCTAATATTCAAAGTGTCCCCTTGGGAATTCAACTGGGAGACCTGGAGTTTGATTGCTTGCTATGACGTGCGCTGACCACCACGGGGTGGTGCAGAATGAAGGAAAGCCCTGGCCAGCAGCTGGCAGCCAGGGAGGGAAGGCCCCGGCCGGCAGCTGGAAGGCCTCGATTGGCCCTGATCACCAGCCAGGCCTAGGGACCCTACCCATGCACTAATTTCGTGCATCGAGCCTCTAGTGTAATAATAAAATGCCACTTAGTAGCCTCAAAGTAGCATAAATCTTTGAGCCAAAGCAGTTGTAAATGTTGTTTGAACTCTTAAAAAAAAAGAAAAAGAAGGTATTAGATTATAGATCCCCATGCCAGCTTGGCATGTAGTGAAACATGCAACTCCTGTTTTATTGTGGAGAGATTCGGGAGCAGATACCTCCCCATGGAGCAGATACCGTGGTGACCCTTGAACCACTGTTGAGATATAAAGCTGTCACTGTTTATTCAAACCTAGCATGTATCTTTGCACTGAATCAAAAGATGGGTTTAATTCGGTGTCCTTAGGAAATTAAAGGGCAACTTGTTTCAGGGTATAAACTGTATTTGCTGCAGGCCAGGAGGTAGGAAACCAGTGACTTCCCAGGTCATGTTACTAAAGTACTTTTCCTATTGAGGGGATGTTTTCATATATTGATGCTAAGATGGCTGGTTTGTTGATAGATCCACAAACAGGCCCCTCCACTAGAGGATATTGCGGATGACTGCAGTCCCGGCATGAGAGAGCTGATAGAAGCTGCCCTGGAGAGGAACCCCAATCACCGCCCCAGGGCAGCAGACCTACTAAAACATGAGGCCCTGAACCCTCCCAGAGAGGACCAGCCGCGCTGTCAGAGCCTGGATTCTGCCCTCTTTGAGCGGAAGAGGCTGCTGAGTAGGAAGGAGTTGGAACTTCCTGAGAACATTGCAGGTACAGACACCCTGCTGTGTGCACTGCCTCTGGCTTCCCTCCTTTTTGTCTACATCACACCACTGATGGAACTGATGAAAGCACTTGAAAAAAAAGAAAGGATTTCGTGAGTGCCATAAATTGTTTGAGAAATTTCAGGAAGAATGTGAGCAAAAGCATTTAAAAAATGGCTAATTTACCAGCAAGTTATAACAGGTTTTTAGTGCAAATGTTGGCAACACACTCATTGAGAAGTGCCTCTAACTTGCTTTTTTTGCTACAGAGAATATCATATGCCTTTAAAAGCAAATCAGGCATGATAGTTTTGCTGCTGGTAAAGACTGGGGTTCTGTTAAATTGAGTTATGGTAAGCCACGCCAGTCCTTGCTTGGAAACATCATGGCACTGTTCTGCCCACATAAAATACTGAGTGTGAAGTCAATTTGCATTTCTCTCTTCCTGTGCTTAAAATCTCTTTGTCAGCTATGCATCTTTCCCATTTAGGAAGATCAGTACATATTGTAGGAGCATTGAATATGGGTGGAGAGGGGTTTTGTTATTTTAATAACAAAAATAATATTTTGTTATTAAAATATGTGTCATTCTTAATCTGTTTAGATCCAAACCCAGATGTCAGGCCTGGAATGCTTGTTTGTATTTCTGCATCTTGTCTGACTTTTTCCATATTTAAAGTGTATCATCTAGGATGTTGGAAAACATGCCAGAAATTTTAGTTAATTTCTTGTTACATTGACTCTTTTTTTTAAAAAACTTTTTTGTGTATGAAATCTGACACAGATTAGCCCATGGTGTTCACCTCTGTAGCTCTTTAATAAAACCAGTGCTTGAATGCTACTTCATTAGGTCCAACCTGTTACTTTTTTTTTTTTTGTAGAAGGAACAAGTATTTATTATTGAACACATTTCCTGGTCATTTATTTTATTTTTTCAATGTTTCCCTTTTCAGATTCTTCATGCACAGGAAGCACTGAAGAATCTGAGATGCTAAAGAGACAACGTTCTCTCTACATAGACCTTGGAGCCCTGGCCGGCTATTTCAACCTTGTCCGGGGTCCACCAACGTTAGAGTATGGCTGATTGTTGTTTGCTCTAAATTAATACTCAGCTTTTGTCTCCTGGAAGCTAGTTCTGCTGATTCTACACAGGGGCTCTGTCTAGTGAATTGTGCCATTTATTAGCTGGCATTGTGGGCTCCCATGACTGATGAATGTGACTCCAATGGCTCCTGTGTGTTTTATTTGTGGAGCTGCCCTATCTACCAGGTCTAAAAGTTCTCATTTTTCTGATGGGGTGACTCAAGGGGAGGAATTAAGTGTTCCTAGAAGGATCATTTCTGGTGACTGATTTCATTCACTGTGCACTTTGCTCAAAATTGTAAAAATACCAATTATAAGAATAATATATTAGCCTAAAATTACTATTCTTGGTTCTAAATTAAGTCTGGGAACTTCATTTAACTCAGAATAGTTGTTTTGTATATATTAGTGTATATTATACGCCAACTCTTTGGGCCTTTGTCAGTAGATTCTAGTTTAAATTAAAGTCATTATATTTTGGGTGAATAGAGCAACTTGAATATTGTAGCAATAAGCTGAACTAGTGTCTTGCAAATGGCTAACTGACTAGTGAGAAGCCATCTGACAGCAGGCCACTAGTGATGGGTTCTGTTATGTTCCTATGGAAACATTTTGTACTGTACATGCTATGCTTAAAACATTTAAAACATGATGTTTTGAATGTGGATAAAACTGTGTAAACCACATAATTTCTGTACATCCCAACGGATGAGAATGTGACCTTATGAAAACTGGAAACTTGTCAATTCTTACTGATGCTACTTTTGTAACTCTTATGACTCTATTTTCTTTTAAGCATTTGTATATTAAAATAGCATACTATGTATGTTTTATATCAAATGCCTTCATGAGTCTTTCATATATATATTTTTAACATTGTAAAATATGTGACTATATCTACTTAAAGTATGTTTTTACATCATGCAAATGAAACCGACACTTTTATCCAATATGATTGGTCAAATCAACTGAATAAATTCAATATTTTGCCTTAATTATTGTGAAAGGTGTTATTCTAACCCTGGACTGAAGGTGGGATCCAGGGGTTGGGATATAGGTTGGAGGAGAACATGTATCATTCGGAGGCAAAAAATACTTGGAAGCTTTGCAAATTGTATGTACGCTCCTCTTCTATTGCCACTGTATCAAGCTGTTGTCATCTGGATTGGGTTGTGTCCCTTCGGTATATTGAGGTAAAAAAATTATAAGCCACTAGTTCAGGCTAAGTCTGGTTCTATTTTTTGACTCTTTTGAGTTATGGTAAGCCACGCCTGATCTTATTTTTCTACATTTATATTGCCGTGAATATATACTTGCATGCTCCGTGCCTATTAGTGTTTGCCAAGTTAATAACTAAGTTGTCTTTGTACAAGGTAGATTTCAATCATGCACACCAAATTCTAATGGAAACTGTTGAATGGGTCCATCATTCACTGAATGAATAGTATTATACTTTCACACGTGTTACGTAACACAGGCCAGACCTGTAATCTTCACAACACACATGTGAAAGATGTGTTGTTACCTCTGGTTTTATTCAGAGGGGAGAGCAGAGCAAGTAAAGCAATAGCTGGTATTTGAACCCAGATCTTTCTGACTTCATCGTTCATATTCTTTCTTATGCTATGCTGCTTATAAATGATAGATCATTTCACTGCAAAGCAAGCATAATGCCCCCACTGGGATTCAAGTCTCTAAATAAGGGTGAGGTAGTTTAACCACAAAGTTAATGGAGCTTCCGCTTCGGGTCCTCACTTGCAGGGCCCCCTCCAAGACCCTCTGCCCACTTTCATATTATCCCTGATCAGGCCCAACAAAACCTAGATCTGGGTCAAGGTATACAACTTTTGATGATTTTTACAAAAATCTAAATAGCCAATATGAATTGAGTTCTAGTTAACAAATTCCACTTGGAAAATACTATTCCTTTTAAAGAAATTGGGGCAGTTGTGGAGAATTGGCGGTTTTCCCCCCAAGATGTGACCGGTGGTGGTGGTGGCTGAGAAAGTGGTCATGAGAGCTGTGAGGGGAGGTTCAGGGCTGGACCTGTGCACTGAGAATTTTCAGAGCTGTTGACCTTGGAAGCCAAAAGTTAAAGCTGGGTTGGGTCACCAGCTGGAGAATCAGCTTAAGAGAAGTAATGAAGCCCTGAGTGGGTTTCTGAGGAAAACCATCACTCACCTTCTGATACGATGAGCAGTGAGACTGCCAGGTTTGAGTGTATCTAGGACAGAATAATCACATCCTGAAATCTGCCCACCTGCTGCAGGCAACAAGGTTTCTGATTGTGTGGTGGCATTGGGATGTATTATGGAAAATAGATGGGACCTTTCCAAATTGGGCTTCAGAGATCATCTTGTCTCAGCCCCTTATGAGATAGATGGAGACATGCTTGCTGGAGGTCACCAGACCAATGCTAGAGTGTCTTCTGATTATCATCACCCACTTGTATTTGCCTGGAGATCAGCAAAAGAGCCTGAAACAGATGATGAAGACCATCTGCCAGCAATGTGCTGGGCCCAAGGGGATTTGCCCAGCCTTGGAGAGATGGGGATCAGCCAGTGCATCTACCCTTAGAGCTAAGTTTACATTGCTATCTGACACATCACTAAGCACCACAGTGGGACCTGAAATCAGTGGGACTGATTTCTCTCACCCCCCGTGTTCCTCCCTGGTGCATGTCCATCAGGTGACAGGCTGGAAGCCAATCTTTTTTTTAATTATTTATATTTTTACAGAGAGGAAGGGAGAGGAATAGAGAGTTAGAAACATCAATGAGAGAGAAACATCAATCAGCTGCCTCCTGCACACTGCTTACTGGGTATGTGCCTGCAATCAAGATACATGCCTTTGACTGGAATTGAACCTGGGACCCTTCAGTCCACAGGCCGATGCTCTATCCACTGAGCCAAACAGGTCAGGGCTGAAGCCAATCTTTTATTGAGAGCAAATTTCTATGTGGCAACTCAGTCTGAAAGCCATTGTTTTCTAGAGAACCTGAGGAATTTTTGTCATGGTCTGCAATGTGATTTGGAGTGGAGATTGCTTGATGCCATAGGTCCAGGGCCAAGCCCTGTGGACAGTGAGCAGGGACAGCACCCAGTGGGAGAGCAGGCTATTTAGTGGAAGGTTAAAACCTTTTGGGAACCTAATCTGGGCAAAGAACCATGCTGGCCCCTGCAGTGGACACAACTAATGGGTTCTAGCCCTTCTTTCTCCATTCCCTGCAAAAAGTAAGCACATTCTATTATGAAATTGTTAAAAGGTTCTTTGTTTTAATATATGGCCCTGTGTGTTTCCAAAAAGATGTTATTGGCCAAGCATTTACTTGCAGTTTTACCTTTTGCCTGTGAGCTAAATTGTTGAATGTCAATTTAATCTGAAATGCACAAAAAATGACGATTACAATAACATGGTTTGGGCATTCATATTAGGTTTCATAAGTTCACTTTGGGCCAAATTGAGGAGACATGCAAAGAAGACTTATACAAAGCACATTTGTACTAATCTGTAGGCACCCTCAGTGGGATTTCTGCTGGGTTCTCTCTGAGGAGGGTATGAGTGTGCACAGGGCATCATGCAATCACACTTTTTACTCCGCTGCATAAAGGCCCTCAGCCCTGGGTGCAGCAGCTGCCCCTAAAAGCTGGACTTGTCTCGCCCCTCTAGAAGGACTGACAACAATTTCTTCCTATGTTATCTATATTTAATTGAGATATGGGAAATTTCTTGTCTCACTTCGAAATAAGATGTGAGCACTCAGAAACACCACACATAAGGGAAAAAAAATCTGCTTCATTTATTTTCAGTGCTGGGATAAGTTCTGAGTACTTAACCAATCCTGAGACATCTGTTTCATCAGAAATTACAGATAGAGGTGATAAAAATTGGCTATCTGGCTGCCCAGAGCACAATAGCTGATTTAATGAGATCCTGTTAATTCTGGTGACCGTACAAGGGAAGACAACTGGAACTACAAACTGAGAAGTCCATTGGAAAGCATGGCATTCTCTCATTTCAGCTCCAAGTCCGTGGAAAAGCCCTGAGTTGGACTAGTAATTGTGTGGATAACACTAAAAATTAGAAGAGATATAGATTGCTCTACAAATGTTGGCTATTATTATTTCCTTTAATTAATTCATGCTACATTTCCTCTCTATGAAGCTTAATGTACTGCAGTTCTCTCCCACATGAATGCAGAATTTCAGAAAGTAGAGATTGTCTTGTGCTTCATTGATTGCCCCATTATAGTGGTCCATTTATAAACTCTATTAAGACTACTCTTCTGAGACTAATTAACATTTTCCAAGCATTAAGGAGATGAAGGACGAACAATATTTTAAGGAAAAAGACAGTTAATGGGCACTACTAAAAGCTTGGGCTAGGAGGTGAGTTGACTCCCGGTTGTGTCTGTGTGAACTGTGGGGACTGTGAGCCCCAAGCCCTGATGATAATGGAGGTTACAGGGCAGCACTGCCTGAGGCCAACAAGGTCTTGCTATGGCAAAAGGAAATGGCATAACCCTACATTTAAGTTCCCCTCCCCTTTTATGCCTAGGTATTTCTTCTGCTTGGAAATTCGGGTCTTGCTAAAGTTTTGCTCCCAAATAGGACAGAGGGTGGTGACTCAGGCCTAGGAGACACCCCGTACCTCTTACAACTTTCCCATGTGATCTTATTTGTGAGTCCTTGTCAGGGCCAGGGAGCAAGAAAGCCCCAATTGTTTCTATCTTAATGAAGCTACATAGGAAAGAAAGAGAAAGAACAAGGTATTTAATTCAGACTTTCTCGCTAAACCCATAGTTCCTTTTCTCATTTGGCCATCAGACA
>NW_005871077.1:1582674-1584574 GCF_000147115.1 Myotis lucifugus | reverse complement strand
CACTGAAATATTTAAGATTCATTTTATAGGAAATAAATTAAAGGGCAACAAGTTTATGGAATTGCTTAAGATCCAAATTTAATCGTGTGCAGAGAGGGATGGAAACCAAAGCCCTTGACTTCTAATGTCAGGATCTTGCCACCAGACCACACTGCTGTTTGCTGCTTACTGTTTCATTTTCAGCTATCAAGGGACTGGGAAATCCCAGAGCAGAAGCAAGACAACCTCTCACACTCGTGTTAGCATTGGGGTGTGGGGAACTGATAGGAACTATCTGACTAACTGATCAAGTTTCTCTTCTGTTGATACCGAGAGCCTGGATCCTGTCTCCATTTGATGTCATGAGCTGTGATCTTTGTGGATGTGTCTATGGGGGAAAGGATGGAGGGAGAAGGGATTCTACATGTGGAGGAAAAATCTATGTGATATTAAAGGAAAATAATTGATAGTGTTTGGTAGAATAAAATAAAGTCATGAGCTCCTTGTTGAAGTGAGTGGATAAATAATGTTGCTCAAAAACTGAATGGAAAGCCATGTGCCGAAGAACTGTGGGGTGCAGCTGTGGGTAGATAGTCATATTCCAATAAGCTAACTGTGGGAATTACATGTTTTTTCATGTAAACTGCATTATTATTTCTGTTTTGAATGAATAGAATCACAGTAAATTGTGAATTCATCAAAGTGATGCCAGATGTCCTAAATAGAACCTTAACTTTAGAGTTGGCAGGTGTGTTGGGGAATGCTAGTCTCTTTTGTCATTTACTTGGTGGCTGAAGCTCAGAAAATAATGGCCAGAGTGTATTAGACCTGTCTTCTGTAAGCCAGAGCCCGGGCCTGGGCAGGATTTACAAAGTCTATTCACTTAAAAGTGGCCAAAGTGTCACTGAGCCATTGTCATATGAAATGCCATATTGTCAAGCAAGGGAACAACCACAGAGGAAATGGAATCTCATATTTACTGAGTGCTAATATTGTGACTGACAGTGTGGTAAACACTTATGCATATGTAAGTATAAACTATGGAACTGAGACTCTGAGAGGTTGGGTAAGTAATGTGAGGACACACCACTAGTACAAACCTGAGGTAGGAACCCAGGTCCCTCTGACGCAAAAGCTCATGCCCTTTTCACTAAACTGTACTGTTTCCTCTTGTCACTGAAGGGAAGAGAAGAAAGAAAGTTTCTACCAAAATTGTTATGGTGAAAATCCTATCACTCCTATATTATTCCTATCTCTAGACATGAAATTACTTGAATTAAAATGTTTGTTACTGGGGCATAACTTTTTTTAACACAAACATAACTGTATAGAATATGGTCTTAGAGCTTAAAGGGTTTACAGACTGGTTGTGCAATAAGATCAGAACCCATAAATATAGCAACCAGGTCATTCAGTGTAACTAAAGACATAGTTGTGTGGCATATGAGAACACACAGAATACAAAGTTAAAGGAATAAGAGCTGGAAGGAATCCACATTAACTGGGGTCTTTCTTAGACTGGACTTCCTAGAAAATGGAGCATGAGGCAAAGGTGAGAGCTAATGTTTTATCGGAGGTACGTCCTAGGGCAGTGAGAGTGAGGGAAGAGGGATGAGAGGAAAGAAGGAAGTGAAGCAAATAAAAGGTGATGTCTTACTGAAGTGACCACTACTTTAGGAAAAGACAGCTGTTTGGTGAGTCACATAAAATATCTTCAGTGAGGCCATATAGAACATCATGTCCAACAACTTCCAGCCCATTGAAGGGAGGAAGGGAGAGGGATTCATCTTTTCTTCCCACCAATATCCTGCCTCTTTGGTCAAGGTTTTCCCATGAGTGTTAGCTTCCCTGCACATCTGGGTTATGTCTCCAGACACCTTTGGGAAGTTGTTGAAGAATCCAGTTTCCATGTGCTTCAGTT